>NC_142200.1:20468785-20620323 GCF_049639895.1 Pseudopodoces humilis
ACTCAGAAAGAGTACTAGGATTTCCTTTTGGGGAAATCCAGAGATCTGCCAGTGGGACATGTGGAATGCCACTTCTACTCTGATCTTTTTGTGTTAACACATCTCTGAATAAAAACCATAAAGCCCACCTTAAGGAAAAAAAAAAAATTACTTCAACATTTATGGAGTCAGGCCACAAGGAAGGGATCCAGAAGCTTTGCTTTACATCCAGATGTGCTTTTTGTTGATATCTTCCCTAAGGGGATAAACATTTTTCTGTCTGTCAGACTGTGGTTATGTTAAATGCTTTAAACCCACATCTCATAATGAGCACCACTGAGAGCACTGGCTCTGTACAGCAGATGGCTGCAGAACATGAGCGCCCTGAGAAATCCAGGGGATGGTTTTGAGCTGTGTTTTTATGTTATCTGCCTTCAGCTGGCACTGGAAAACCCAGTACATCACTTTGACACCGAGGGTGCTAAGCCTCCACCAGCACAACAGCCCAGCAGAGGTCCTGCCTTCCCGAGGCGCACGGGTTGGAAGTGTGATTTCACTGCTTGTACACTGCAGTCGTCTTCACCTGTGAGGAAGGATAACTTCTGTGCCTCTTATAACCAGCTGTTTTTTTCTTGGCACATTTCACAGTGACACCTTTCTGGGCATCTTGGAAATGAAGTGAACAAAGAAATGGATCAAATTTCCTGTCTTTGAGTAGAGGGACACAAAATAAGCACTGTATTTCAAAGCTGGTTAATAATGTTCATGGAGGCTTTGATTCCACCAAAGTTAGTCATGCTGAGTAGTTTCTTTTTCAACAAGTAGCCTATTCATCCCAATTAGATTAGTCACAGCATGAAAACAGAATTGGACTTTGAATAATTTCAATTAATTTTCTGCTGTAAAAAAACCACTATTAATTAATATTTCCCGTTTCCTCAGCATTTGGTAAATATGTTTTAACTATGCATAAATATTACTCATTTTCTACATTTTCTTCACATAAAACATTTTTGATAGTTTGTCAAGTTCCACTTAGCTTTTTAATACAGTTTTTTGTCTAAGCATAATTCACTGCATGATCTAAACAGAAGTGCCAGCCCAGAGCAGGCATTGCTTTATTCAACTAAAGTTTAGAGTACTTGAAGTGAGGGCCAAATTTTTTGTGTACAGAATTAGAATAATTATTTGACTGATCTAATGAAATTACTAATTTAATGTTATCTTTTTTATGTCTTTAATATTAATCTTACCTATGTAGGGAAGTGCTGATTTCTGCATTTAATGCTTATGGTTGAACACATCGCAATTGTGAATCAAAACTCTCATCCACTCTTACAGGTTGCTTTGGGTCTCCTTTACCACAGTGTGGTAAATAAATTGCAGAGTATCAGTGTGCAGGTATCTCTAAATATAGGAGAAGGGGATCTTGTGAAGTATCTAAAGCATACATATGGCCTCAGGATCAGAAGTGGTGACTTTGCTCCAAAAACATAACTGAAGGAAGGAGCTGTGCTTCCAGAAAGAGGTGCTACAGCTGGATGAAGTTCCTGCATCAGAGGGCAGTGCTTCCCCTGCACCCAGACAGGAATGGAGGGGGTGTTGACCTCCAAAAGAAGGAGAGAGATGTTCCTGAGTTTAGCCCTGTTGGTCCCACATGCTAAAGGGCTCAGTTTCTCTGTCTCTGTTCTGATCATAAGCAAGGGCATGAACAGCTTAATGAAAGGTTCAGCATATGCTTCCAGAGGGAAATGCAGGGAGATTCATCTGCCATCAACAGCACCAGTGGGATTCTGAGGAGGTCAGGGCAGTCAAGTGAACTTTGGGATTGGGGTTCTGACCAAGATGCTCCTGAACCACTTCTGCAGACAGAGATGTTCCATGACTTGGTACTGTGGGGAAGGGGCAGGGGGCACAGGTTGTTTGTCTGATCTTCTGCCAAGTAAGTGCCAGTACTTAGTGATACCTACACAGTTTTCCATCAGAAGTATCTTTAGCTAATGAAAATATCAGGCCAGTTCTGCCCAGGGGAGTCTTCTGCAAGAGCCTCTGGAAACATATGAACAACAAGTTCCACCTCCTGCCTGCATATCCACAGGGATTTTAGGTGGCATTTGATGAAGTCCAAGTCTGTGCTCATGTCTAAGAGCTTGTCTTTGATGTGCAACATGTGAGTTATAAAGGTTAGGAGAAAATCTCAAAAAGGGAGAAACTGGTTTCACTCGATGCTTAGACGTCTCTCTTTTTAACTTCTCTTGTGAGAGTGATACCTGCCAGAAATTTCACACTGTTTTCCCACATTACTATACCAATTCTCTCCCCTGCATCACTGCACCTGGCAGACACAAAACCATCTCCTCCCAAACAAGCAGCTGATCTCCGTGAGGCTAACCAGAGACTTAAGGAACCATATCAAGAACCACAGATCAGAGAAGCAGACAGATATCTCACTTCCGTTAATTTCTACGGATATTAGGCTGTGTTATAGATCACCACCTTTGTTATTCTGAACAGAGAGCATAAAAAAAGAAAATAAGAGAAAAATATAAACACGTGTTATGAATACCAACAAGGTACATTTGTTTCACAATGCTGCACTGAGTTATACACATGACATTACAGAGGAGTAGCTTCAGGGAAAACAATATTTGTCAGCATCCTTGAATACTGAAAATTTAACATCCATGAGCAGAGAAACTAAAGAGATGATCAGACATCTTCAACCAGTCATCCAGAATGCAGAGTTAATTTACTGCTCTACCAAACCCTGAAATGCCATTCTTAATAAATGGGGAGTGATTTGCTAAGATCCATGTTATTTGCCTCTGGGATTTATAGAGATAACAGCAAGATCAGGTAGAATTAACACCTTATCCTATAGTATCTCATTTCTCTGAGAACATCTAAAAACACTTTACAAGTAGCAGTGATCCTTCACTGATGCATGGTACACTGAAGACACTCTCACCTCAGAAAAACAGACAAAGGATCTCTGTTCCTCTTCTCCTTAGCAAATATAATCGTAGGCAAGAAACAAGTACAACTTTTCATCACTGCTTTGCTACATGGACATTTCTTTTAGAGTATTCCTTGTAAAATAATTAAAAATAAATGATGTACATTTTGGTACTATTTTTCCTTACCACGGAAAAGGTCTTCCCACAGGATCAGTTATGGCACAATACAGCAGTGATACTGGCCTCCATTATCTCAGAAGCTCCATTTTCTAGTTGCTGACACTGAACAGCTGGTCTGATTAGACAGTGTAAATTAAGTTGCCATGCGAATCAAGAGTGAACCCCCCCTACAAAAAGATATGCAATACCTTTTATTTAGCTTTGCTCACTAGAAGTGTTCACAATACTGAAACCTACCATCCGCAATGAGGGAAAGATAGATATTGGGGCATTTCTTTGAATACCAAAGACATTCCTTTAGGCTTTGACTTCAAGAGTAGGTGAATCCATATAAAATATGGATTTTTGTCTTTACAGCTTTAAAGAAATTTCTGCAGTATAGCTGTGTCTTTCTTCAGCAGTGTAGATTTTTCTCCTATTTGTCATTCACACAAACACAGTTATATATGGAGGTTAATGAATATCCAGTTTGCTGATGGTACCCCAGGGACCTGTGTTTTTATTGTAAGGATGCCCTTTCAACAGATATCTCACTTAATTGTCAACTTGGAGGTGTAAGACTAAGGATTTCTGTATTCTCATTTCACTTATACAAGTACTGTTTTTAAAAGAAATTGTTTCTGGCAGTAGTCCACTGGAGTTTCTGAATGACCTAGTTCCCTCCTGAGGCATGACTCCTAAAACCACTTAATTCAAAGGCAGTTATCCTTAATTCTTTAAAAACACTATGAAAAAAAAGAAGAATCCCAAATTCGGTGTTGTGTTTATCTGGCAGCACTTTTGTGCTGGCTCAGAAATACCTTCAAGACAAAGTTCATTTTAGCACATCCAATCAAGTAAGGGATTAATGCCTCTCATGTCGGAAAAAAACAAATAGGCAGCTTCAAGGAGGCATCGCACCACCTTGCTCTTCAACCATTCTTGCTTTATAATATTGGCTTTTGTCTGCCCTTCTAACCACCAGCTAGGGAGGCAACTGGAACCTGGCAAAGAGAACAAACCGAGCCTAGCTGGACCACCATCTCCTTTCTCCTTTTTGAAGAAAAACCTCTCTGAACCCATCAGAGGGACAGGCCCTTTCTCTCAGATATTTAAGCACATATCTACATAATTTCCTCTTGTGGAACTGTGCCATCATGTTTCCCTTCTTGGGAGCATTTTCCCAGTGTGCAAAGGCCCTTACCTATGTGCAGGGCCCAGTGAGGGATGTGCTGATGGCTGTAGGGGGTGAGGAACAGCACGACTTCCATCCTGCCCACAGCCAGAACCTGCTGCATGGGTGCCCCCAGCTCCCTGTGATCACACAGGGAGCTTGCGTGGAGTGAAAATGCTCTCTAAATCCTGCTTATCTAGCAAGAAGATTTGCAAAGAAGGAGCCCTCTGCCCCCTCATCTTGCACAGACGGTCTGACTCACTGGACTCAGGATTCCCATCTGGATGTCTCTTTGAAAGATGGGTGCAAGCCAAGGAGTTTGTCTATTCTTAGCCTTATCTGTTATAAAGATAGTTTTCCCCATAAAAATCTGCTGTCGTTCAGCCATCTCAGAGAACACCTGTCTCTAAGCAAAAACAGCAGCAGCGTGAATCCTGTTCCCTGCTCATTTTAATGTGGTGTTAATATCAGAGCCTGATGGAGATTATGTAAGTGCTGACATAGCTGAGGAAAACCGCGAAAGAAACAAAAATAAATGGAAGTCAAATAATTTGAACCCTGTCACCATGCAGTGCCAGCTACAGGAATGTGAATGGCACTCGGAGGCAGAAAAATCTTCTTACACCTCCTGTGCTCCAGAAATGACACCACTTGCTTGCCAGCTTCTCCGACCAGCATCTTCCCACTTTCTCCTATGCTGCCTGAGGACATGGCATGTCCTAGCTGACGTGATCCACAAAACTGTGCCTCTCTCTGGTTCTCTGCAGCGTTGCTCCCCTCCCCTTGCACTCCGGACTGCTGAGGGAGCTTGGCCCCTGGCAGCCAGGCAGCAGCAGAGAGGGATGCCAGAGGGGGCAGTGTATATTAAAAAACAACATGCAGCCTCTTAAACCGCCTGGAACAAAATTGTGCAATAATTGGCTTGTGCAACCATGTGATCTTATCACTGTGAGCCAGGGTTTTCAGAGGAAACTGAAAGGAGTGAAACACCCACTAGATCCTGCTTCAGATCATCTGAAAAGCTCGGCTGTTTCTTCATCCTCCTCTCTTCATGTTTTACATTTACTCGTGGTGGTATTTCTCCCTGAGCTCCTGGGAGGCCAGGCTCGTTGCCAGATCTGTTTGTACACACTCCCAGGGTGGGTTTGGGTTGTTGGCCACTTTCCCTGTGTCCTGGCTTTCCCTGTAGCTTGGAGCTGAGGCAGTCCCGGTCATCTTCCAGCAAAAGGCTGGTATTGCCTGGCAGGGCCAAGCGAGCACGGGGTGGGATTGGCCCTCGCTCTAAAGGGCTCTGCAGGCTGCCACCCCAACGGGGCCAGGGGCATGAGTGGCACCTTGAAGAGTGATGTCTTGAGACAGACAAGATATGGAGACTTAAAAATCCTGGAGAGAACGAGGAAAGAGAAATCTTCCTCACTGCACAGTTAAGGCAGAAAAATAAGGGTCTGTAAAAGCAGGAAGAAATTTTAGCAGAGCATACTGGTGTGCTGTGTGGTTCCTGCGCTGGTTTCTGAAGGACATTCCAGACCACTGTGTTCCAGTCTCTTGGCTGTCCATGACAAATACCTGAGTCTCTCCCTTCCCCACAGATGTATCTTGCATCTTGCCCCACCTTCAGAAAGGATCTCTGGTTGCAGTGCTGTGTGTATCTGCTGGGGTTACACGCTGTGGCTGACTGTGTTTCCTGCCCACTTGTGTTTCCTGTGGAAGCTACGATCGGTCAGGGACGCAGGGAGACGTGAGTGGCATGGGAGCAGGAGGACTGGGTGCTGGGATGGCAGCTCCAAAACAAAGCTCTGGACTATTCTGATAGTCAGGGGAGAGAAATCAACATATCCAGAAACTGATTACTCTTGTCCTTGTGCACATGCAAAAAGATCAGGCAAAACACATTTTAAGTGCCAGTTTCTCTCTTAACTACAAAGGGAGCCCAGTTGCTAAACTGAGAGATGGGATGTGAAAAGCCCTGAAATCAGGTGGTATCAATCCCACCACAGCTTTAGAAATCAGGGCAATTTCACACAAGGACTTGATATATGGCACTTATATGTGGACACAATTATGTGTGGAGGCACTTGCATGTGTAACATTATACCAGTGTGCATGGGAAACTGTCATCCTCAAGGTGCTATAAACATACCCTTAATAGCTTTACCATCATATGGCCACTTAGTGCTTAAAACTCTGTAAAACACCAGAATGACTTTAAAGAGTCATCAGGATAATGCCCAGAAGTGATCTGGGATAAGTGTGACCCCAGAGCTGCCAAACCCCAAATGGGAAGAGTGTGGGACACGAGGCCTCATCTAGAAGTCATGTGTTTGCCACAAGTTTTTTTCTTCTTTTTTGGTACAAACTGCCCTTGATTAGTCATCGACCTGGTTTAGAAGCTACCACTACCACTCAAGCTGTGAGTGGAGTACATATTGAAGTATAATAGACTCTGCAATCATTTTAAAACTGGCCTAGATCTAGGCCCACGGGGAGCTATAACTAATTTGATAGAAGCTGTAGCTTCTAAATAGAACCACCTGAGACCTCTCCAGAGTTCAGCTATGGGGTTCACTGTTCCAGCACAAACTCTCAGCTCAGCTCCCCTGACTTCTTCATGGCCATTCTCAGCAGACTGAGGCCAATCTGGGGAGCAGCAGAACTCAGTTTCCTTCCCAATGGGAATTATGAACCAGAGGGAGGAGAGGAATTATGATTTCAACTCCCCGAACCATTGGAGGGCTGCATTTTTGCACAGTTTTGAGTCAAAACCATATGCAGCTCCACAGTTTTGGCTGTGGTTTGCCTTAGGTTTTTTTGAGCTCACTGCAATAGTGACTGATCCAAAAGGTAGGAGGAAGTAAAGTCACTGTATGTTTTAAGCCTTCTATACTCGACTGTTTTTCGCAGCGTGCAAGTCCCGTTTTTAATGTCAGAACTTCCCACCTTAGATTTTCACTTCTTCAGCACTGACTAAGCACCTCTGCAAACTCAGGACTAAATATCTGCCTTTTATCTGCAAGCACAACAATGTCAAGCAATTAGGTTTGTGTATCTATAGTGATTTTGGCTGAATTATTTGCGATAGATGATACTCCTGTACCTTCCAGACCAGAACATCACAGGGGCTGGCTCTACAGAGTGAGCAAAACTTTGGCTGATGGTGGGTGGCACTTCAATGCTACTGAAGCAAAAGCATCAGCCTTCAGACAGCACCATAGCTGAGATTGCCTTGCCCATCTCTGATGTCTGCTGAAGTGGAAATCAGCCATTGCCCCAGGCTCTTTATTCAAATTTAATTTCTTTCAAATTTCATCTGTTCCCTCTCCAAAAAGAAGGTTTAATGGAAGCTTTGTGTGAGAGTGCTGCTGTGTTTGTCTCTCTTTTCCACTCCTGTACCATAGTATAAATACAACAAATCCATGAAAAAAAAACCACAGTAAAGCAAGTGTTAGTGTTACTGAGTTCTAGGATTATTTTTATTCACAGAATCACAGAATGGTTGGACAGGACCTCTGGAGATTACTTAGTCCAGCACCCCTGCTAAATCAGGTTCACCTAGAACAGGTTTCATGGGATCATGTACAGACAGGTTTGAATATTTCCAGAGAAGAAAACTCCACAAACTCCTCTCTAGGCAGCCTGTTTCCCAGGTTTTCTGTCACCCTCACAGTAAAGAAGTTTTTCCTCCTATTCAGACAGAACTTCCTGTGCTTCAGGTTGTGCCCATTGCCCTTATCCTGTCACTGGGCAGCACTAGAAAGAATCACGTCTCATTCTCTTGATACCTGCCCTTGAGATATTTGTATGCATTGATAAGATCCCCCTCCCAGCCATCTCTTCTCCAGGCTAAACAGGCCCAGCTCCTTCAGCCTTTCCTCATAAGAGAGATGCTCCAGCTCTCTCATCATCTTCACAGCCCTGCACTGGACCTGGTCCAGTAGTTCCTTGTCTTTCTCGAACTGGAGAGCTCAGAACTGGACACGGCACTCCAGATGTGGCCTCACCAGGGCTGAGTAGAGGGGCAGGATCACCTCCCTTGACCTGCTGGCCACACTCCTCCTACCACCCCAGGGTGGCCACAAGGGCACACACACTTCTGGCTCATGGACACTTCACTGTCCTCCAGGACCCAGTGGTCCTTCTCCACAGAGCTGCTTGCAGCAGGTCAGCCCCAGTCTGTGCTGGTGCAGGGAGTTACTCCTTCCCATTTATCCCTCCCCAGGTGCAGGACTCTGCACTTGCCTTTACTGAACCTCTCTCCAGCCTGTGCAGGTGTCACTGACCAGCAGCACAAGGCTCTGGGGTATCAGCCACTCCTCCCACTGTGGAACCACCAGCAGACTCACTGAGGGTGCACTCTGTCCCTTTGTCCAGGTCACTGGTGATGAGGTGACCAGAGAGGGCCCAGGACTGACCCCAGGAGCACCTTGGGCTGCAGCCTCCAGCCGGACTCTGTGTCTGACCACAGCCCTCTGAGCTCTGCTGCCCAGCCAGTGCCCAGACACCTCCCTCTCTGCTCACCCAACGCTCCCTGAGCTTGCCTACGAGGATGTTATGGGGGACAGTGACAAAAGCCTTGATGAAGCTGAGGCAGACAACATCCACTGCTCTCCCCTCATCTCCCCAGCCAGTCAGGTGAGCACAGCAATCAGGTTGATCAAGCATGATTTGCCCTTGGTGAGTCCATGCTGACTACTCCTGATCACCTTCTTTTCCTCCACATGCTTAGAGATGACATCCAGAATGAACTGTTCCATCACCTTTCCTGGGACTGAGGTGAGGCTGATGGCCTGTAGCTCTCTGGGCCCTCCCTCTAGCCCATTTTGAATATTGAAGTGACATTAGCTTTCCTCCAGTCCTCAGGCACCTCTCCTGTTCTCCAAGACCTTTCAAGGATGATGAAGAGCAGTAACATTTGCCAGCTCCATCAGTGGTCGTGGGTACATCCCATTGGGCTCCATGAGTGTGTGCGTGACAAGTTTGCCTAAATGAACTCTAACCTGATCCTCCTCAAACAGAGGGAAGTTCTCATTCCTCCAAGCTTTGTCTCTTGCTGCCAGGGTCTGGGTTTCCTGACAGACACCTCTTGCAGTAAGGACTGAGGCAGAGAAGGCAATCAGTTACTCCACCTCTGTATCCTCTGGCATCAGGGTGCCCACCCCATGCAGAAGCAGGCCCACATTTTCCTGTTTTCTTTTTGCTACTTATTCATTGCAGATGATGCTACAATGCACATTCTGAATCAAGCACTTCGCAGATGACCAAATATTCCAGTGTAGGTAAGGTTTACCTATAAAAACATGAATACCAAGTGCAACTTACTTGCTAACGTTTTGCATCAAATGAAAGCAAACATTCATAAAATGCTGATTATCTTATGCCCTCTCCACACCAGTACAATTAGTGCTGCAAAGTCTGCAATATTCATAAGGAGCTCCACATCCCATAGACCCTTGTCATCAGAACTGTATCATGCCCTTTCTTGCCTGGGGCACAGGAATTATGCAAAAGGGAGTCCTTCCCCCCAGATTTGGATGGAGGATGGATGTGGCAGACAGGGTTAATTTTTACTTCTTCCTGCATTCTTCTGAACAACCATCCTGAGAAGTGTCATATTACCTTACCTCTCACTCCTAGGCTTCTAAGTCAGACCAGGATTTGAATTTCCCTGGAATGCCAGAGAGGAGTCTCTGTGTTTTTATTTGGGTCCATTGCACAATGGTGGGTGGGAACTTCACATGAAGGGAGTTTGATTTGCTTATTCCCCTTACAGCCTCTGTTTTTTCACAGATCCTCTGTCTGGTCTCCCCCTTTTTGTGCAGCTGTGGAAGATACAGGGGCGAATCACCTCTTTAAAGAGGAAATGAAGCATTGCCTTCCCACGGGAGAATTCCTGAAGACAGAAAGACAGGGGTGGTTAGCACTACAGCCTTGTCCTGGCTTGCCTACACACGAAAGTTATTTCAGAATAAGCCAGGGGTTGAATGTAAAGCAGCATAGGCATTCCACAACTGCTGTGTGTGTCACTGAAATCTCAGCAGAAGCAATGGGCTGAAGTAGCTGCATGCTGATTCATTGGGACTCCCCTGTGTCCTCCTTAGCTGTGTCCAACAGAAAGAAACAGGTGAAGATTTTTGGAACTTTGTGTGCGGTACAATATATGCAAAAGAAGAAGTAAACTGCTGCAGAATAGTCAGGATTAAATAAAGAATTCTTATTTTCCTAACTTTATAATACTGAAGCAATGAGACATCTCTAGGATTCTTTTCAGAGTGGAATGAGGAATCAAGGTGAAGATGCATGGAAAGGTGACCTGAAACCGTTTTGTTCATTCTGGGTCCCGTACCAAAGGTATTTCAGTCCTGCCTGTGTCCCCTTCAGCTGCACCCTGCCTGGCTCTAGCACAGCCAGTGGGCAGCTCACAGGTGCTCTTCGCCACTTGAAAGGCACACTGTGGTGCATGATTGCTCAGAGGAGCCAGATCACAGTCCAGAAACATCTACTCCATTTCCCACAACAGCACAAACACTGCCTGGCATCAGTTTAGCCAGATTTCACCCGAGTATTCTATGCTAACCTGAAGCATAAGTTTTACAGAGATGGCTTTTAACAGAAACTTCATGACTACCATTTCCTGAACAGTCTGTCAGCGCACCCTTGACTCCACCTCCATCCCTTCCAGCTGCTCGCTGCAGGACAGAAGAAGGGCAGTCAAACCGATATAAACCTCACCTTGAGGGTGGTGAGGCACTGGCACAACTTGGTCAGAAAAGCTGTGGCTGTCCCATTCCTGGAAGCGTTCAAGCCAGGCTGGATGGGGCAGCCTGGTCTAGTGGAAGGTGTCCCTGCCCATGGCAGGGGGTTGGAACCAGATGGTCTTTAAGGTCCCTTCCAACCCAAACCATTCTGTGATTCTATGGTAGTGTCTTGGAATAAATGTTTTCAGAAGGCTGACTGCTGAAATGAACACCATTCAGTGTGTTCAGCATAAAATAAAATATGTTTTTAACATACTCTCCTACCCTGAATGTGGAAAACTCCAAACTTCCCGCTGGCTGAAGCAGAAGCACTTTATGCCCCCCAAATTTAGGAAATATTTCCCCTGGATTTATAAATATGCACTTTTTTTTCTTCCCTAGAATGTGAACAGAGACTAATGAACAAAATTTAATGTAACAATGGCTTAAAGACTTCTTGTGATTTTTTCCCCCAAGAAGCCCTAGTCTATGTCTTTACCTGGAATAAAAACATGTATTTTAATATACCTATAAAGTCCAAATTGAAATAGGTTTTCCTACTGTTCTGCCACAAACTGCCTACTAGAACAGGGGTTAGGTTCAAATTTAGAGGGTCTATCCAAAAAAATAAGAACACTTAAGCATTTTTTTGAGCTTCCATGGAGAAATCTGGGGAAACTGCATTACATTACCTGGGCCTCATTGTGTGAAACAACTCCAACTGTGAGCAATAAAGTAAAAAATGTATTTGAACAGACATAACATTTTTGGAGGGGGATGAAAGAAAAGCTCAATAAATCACATCAATTTGGTAAATCTGAATAACACTCTCCAACACCTTTCTCTTGGCACATTGGCAGTAGTCACAGATGTTTTCTCCTCTAGCTCTAACTGCTCTGCAGTGAGAAGCTCCTGCCCTCTCCCCTCCCTGCTCTCCATAGTACTTTTTCTCCAGCTCAGAGAAATGCAGTCAGGGAACATGCTGATGTCTTGCTCCTGTTTTCTGCAGCAAAGATATAATTCTTTAGTCAAACACATCAATTCTATAGAGGTAAAGCTTCAAAAAAAAAAAGACATACGCACAGTGCTCCAGAGAAGATGTACCATCTGCCTTCCCCTCTCCTCCTCCTCCTCAAAGGAAGGAAGAAAGAAATGTAGCAGAGGCTTAGCTCTTCATTACCTGCTTGCACTGACATTCATGAGATTCCCTGCAGGATTTTTCTTGCTAACCAGGCAGGATGAACACCCACAAAAATTGGCAAGGAGATGACTTTTAACTCATTTTCACAAACTGGCTCTATTTCAAGTAGACAGTGTCTCTCTGGTATCAAACCAGGAAAAAATTTGGTTTTGCTTTCCTCTGAAAAATAGAAAAGGGAAGTAGCCATTCTACTGGTTGCCTTGAATACTAACAGTTCACTAACAGTGAAACATGATGTTTCAAGGATTAAAAGGAATCCAATTTCACCTCTCAAACCTTGAGGATGAAGTTCCATGTTGGCCCAATAATATATTTTAGCTGAGCATAGTAAAAACCTGAAATAGAGTTTGCTTTCTGCATTTTCTGCCCACTTGCCACTACTCTAGAGGTGCAGGCACTATTGCCTACAGCAGGGAACACTCAGATGTCAAATTCAGAGCTTGGACATTGTGTCAGGAAAGAGCTGACACTGCTACACCAGTTGTTAGAATTCAGCATTATGCATCCACATGATATTTGTATCCTGGAAAAAATTACACTCTTGGTACAGAAGCAAAAACATAACTTTGTTTGGATAGGTTTTTTGGATTGAGAAAAGTTAAACCATCTCCAGAAAAAAAAAAGAAACTCTGAGAAGAAAACAAAATAAAACCAACCAAACTTCTTTCCAATGTACCCTGTGTAAGGAAATTTACTCTCTTGGCAGAACTTTACAAGGCTTGACAAAGCTTGAGATAGACTTGACAGATGACTCAGATCAGAAACACAAAGAAGCAGTGGGTAAGAAAGTACTGTTGTAGAAGTGTGGCTGCTGAGTACAGGAAAGCATGTGCATTCTCAGATAATATAAATCTTAATTAGTTTTAATTTAAGTCAATTTGTTGTCTGGGCACTACCAAGAAGTGTTATGCCAAACAGGTTATCCAAGATACTTCCTTATCTAGGAATGGTTACTTCTGGACTTTGAGTTACAACTCAGCTGATTTGAGTCCTTGGGGCAGAACCTTGGGTTTCTCTAACTGCACATAGGAAGTGGCATGTTTGAGAGGCAACAACGAAGCTCTGCTTGGAAATGACCAAATTTGCTGTACACAATCTCTTTTTGTATGGCCCTATTGCAAGATCAGCTAGCAAGGCACTGGGAGGAAGCAGCACCCAACAAAATTACATGATTGAGGCTTTTATGAGTTACTGGAAGTCTTCCACAGCCTGAAGAAACAGTCACAGTTTATTGCATCAATAAGAGTACAGTTCACAATAGAAAGTAAAAGTACATTGTTTGTTACAGGAAATTATTGTCATAGCTTGACACCACTGATTACCTTGAAGGCGAAGAGCAATATCACTACCTTATAGTCATTAGCAATAATTCTGAACACCTCATCCACCTTAATACCTCCTGTGGCAGACAGGGAAACTTTGACTGCAACTGCTACCATTTACAAGTATAGGCAGCGAGTAAACTCCTGAATATTGGGAACAGTGGGATGGATGACACTTTTGTGTTGCTACAAATATATGCAGCACTGGAATCAGTTACATTCCACCACCTGGTCTTGATCAAGAATGAGATTTTTACTTACTATAGGAATTTATATGGCTGCCTTTCACCTATACTTGTCAAAGATATAAGAAATGTTGATGTTTCCTGTTTAAATACCCTCTGTTTCCTGGCTTCTTTTATGTTTCTCCAATGCCATGTTAGGCGCAGAGTCTTACTCCAGGTAAACACCAGTTGAACCAGCTTGTCTTGAGTGTGCTTAGTTAGCTCTAGATGGTCCTGCCACTGCATCTGTCTGCTCTTTCCTTCAGATTCAAGAAGGATTCAAGATAAATCCATTGTTCAGATTTACAACCATTTCTGGCCTGGACATGGTCTAGAAACAAGAAGAGATTCTTTGTATTTTTTTCATATGCAATGACGGCTTGAACCCAAACTTCAAATCTACATAATCCAGTCACTGCAGATATTTGCATTTTTGATCCTACACTACAAAAGTTTTGCTAATAACTATAAACACAACTTCCCTGTAGGATGGAGAACCATTTTACATTAGCAATGGAGACCTGTTGCTGCTGACAGAGTTAAACCATCTCCTTGAAAAATTCAAGCTATCTAGCTTTTTTCACCTTTATGTGTTGTGTCTGATTTGGCTTTGAGTTCCAGGAGAGGTGCCAGAAAATCTTTGTTAGTGAGAATATTGTTTTTTTCTACTCCTGAGCCAGTGGGGCTGTGCTGGGAAAACTTGGTATCAAGGACCTGCCTAGCATGACTCCAGTCCACTTTCACCTCTCTCCGAGCAGACTTTACAACAATTGATGTGCAATATCTCACTGCAGGCAACTCACCACGACTCCCTCCCCAGATCACTGCAGCTGCTAGGAAAACTAGGAAAACCAGTATCCCTCAAATTAGACACCTACTTTAAAGAAGAACAGTGTGCTTCACAGCAACAGACATGATAAATGCTGTGAGTAATGACAGATCCATGTGTTAACAGCACTATCAGCCACCTACTGGCTCCTTTCTTCTTTTAATAAAGGCTTTTCTCCCCTGCTTTTGCATGAAGCACCTACTTCTCGTGTCAAGGTGGATCTCTGCAGAAACAGTGGGAGCAGAAGGCAGAAGTTCTGTAGTCCTGACTGCAGCAGTGGAACAGGCTCAGTGATGATCAAACGAATGGGGCTCTTTGCCTCAGTTTCCTCACTTTTAATAGGAATAATGTCTGCATTGCAATCACGCTGCAAGGTGCAGTTAATATTTGCACAGTGGTGCTTGGGAGATACCAAACATCAGATATTCCCAGGATCCACCAGTAATTCAATTGTATCTACACAGTGAACAAAAGCAGCACAGATGCTAGCATAATGTTATGTATTTTGGTACAAAGCAAAATAAAAATCTTGCCTTCTGTCCTCAGATTTCTTGTCAAACATCCATTGTTTCACATGCTGAAGCAGTTAGTAATACAAAGCATATTTCTATCCTACTTTATTTTACACTAAAAAGTGAAGAACCATGATTGAATCTTAATACAAAAAAAGGGCTTAAGTTGCATTCTCCTGGGATCATCTGTAGCAAAGCATAATAAGTTTCTCAATATCTGACCTAATTATATCTGTCCTTCTAAGTTTTGTTTCCCATAAGAGCTAAATGTCTGGTTAAAAATAACATTTGAAATTCCTCCAAGTTCCAACAGAACTTTTTTAGCCTCTCTCAAATTTAATACCTATTTTTGCTTTAATTTTCACCCAACTTTAAAAGTTATGGTTTGAAGGCCAGCATTCTGTTCTGTTATCCAGTTCCTAAATATGTTTGCATCAGATAAACTTGAGAAATATGGGGGAAAATCGTATTATGTGTGTTTATTTCATGTTAGAAAAATACGGCAGCTGTTGAAACAAGTGACAGATACACATGGGGAAGGAAGGATGTCGTTGTGGTTGGAAAGGAATTGGCTGTGTTAGAAGTGTACCTTCTGATTCTCATCAAGGTCTCTTGACAGAAAACACCAGGCGATTCTGCAGTGGTTGTTTGTGTCATCTGTCCTACCTGAGCGCCCAGTGTGAGTCACTGCCCCAGAGCAGTGGTGATGGAAGGTGAAACAGGCCCCAGACCCTGTGACCCATCAGTCCTGTTTAGAGCTCCCCATATCCAGGCAAGAGCTGGCAAGTTGTTCTACTGTTGGGATGGTGGAATTCTTCATACTCATCTTTTCCTGCTGGCTCTGTTATGAGAGGGCTGGCACAGACCTGATGCTGGAATGCTTTGCATCTAAATCCACTTTGTACAGCAGACGGGGATGCCGGTGGCCATTGAAGACCTTTGTGCCTCAGTTTCCCACTTGTAATCCATGGATAACAGCAGTGACCTTCCTGAAGAGACATCACAAGGCTGAATTGTCAACATTGGCCAAGAGCTAGGAAGCCAGGTCCCAAGTGTTAAAGAAATACAAAGGATTATTTTAAATTATTTTTACTTAAAAACTCCATTCCCAGGAAGATTGATAATAAATAATCTTTATTCAGCACTTTCCATTGTGAATAGGCCAAGAAACAAGAGAGACTGCAAACAGAGAAACAAATGGGATTTTTGGATGCGAAATTCAGAGTAGCCCTTTTCTATTGAGAAGCTTTTTAGGCCTTGTGTAAGGAAGAATCTGGAGATCAGACTGACTGAACATCAAGCTTTGTGCACCTGCAGGAGTTCTGCATCCATCACTGTGGACGGGACATAAAGGCCCATCCTGGAGGTTTATAAATGGTGCTGCCTGCTCACAGGAGCAGAGCTGGAATGAGCTCTGTTTTCACGGTTCAGCTCACGGGAGGGGGGCGCAAGCTGAACAACAAATGCAGGTTATAATTGCCCAGTCGTTCTGCTTCAAGGGTCTGGGACACTTAAATGTCACAGTATATAAATGGGAATTGTTGGAAGAAATAGAGCAAAGTGATTTCAAAGGCATCTGAGTCCAGTGCTTTTGCTAGTTCATAGTACAGGTTCAAGGATAGAGCAGATTGCCTAAATTCCCTCAGAAAGAGGCAGTGAAGGGCTGGAGGATGAGGCAGCAGCTCCTTAGTGAGTCCTGTGGTGAAAAGGTCTGGTTTTGCTAGATGGGCAGCAGCACAGTTTGGTGGTTATGGTATTCCCAATGGATGTGTGCATTCAAATCCCTGTAGGCTGAGATGGGCCGAGCTCTCCAGTTTCACTGACCTTGCCTTAGCCATGAGGTTATTCTGCTGGTGCAAAACCTGATTGCAAGCTCTGAATCCTAATATAACTGGAGCATTTGGCTTTTCCTTAAGAACTCCTGTGAGGGACACATTCATACCTTTCCTGTGGGCTGCCTTAGGAGCAGGGGCTGCTGTGAGTCCCCAGCTTTAGCTGCAGCACTCTGCTATGGGGAATTCAAGGCAGAATCAACCAAAGGCTCCTCAGAAAAGCTGGTGGCACTGAGAATTGCTATCCTGAGAACAAGGGCCCAGGGCTGAGTTGCTCCTGCCACAGGAAAGGGGAAAGGAAGGGCAGCACTGTGACAGAAAACCAGGCTTGCTACTGCCACCCCTACTGCAGAGATAGGAAGGGTGAAGGCAGAAATGCTGTTGCAGGATGGGGCCCTGCCTTTACCCTCAGCAGCAAACACTGCCCTGTCCCTGTGCTCCTGTGCTGGCTGCTGCAGCCATGAGCACCAAGCACCAAGCCTGGCAGAATTCAGAAACTGTTTGGACAATGCTCTCAAGAACGTGGTGAGACTCTTGGGGATGTGCTGTGCAGGGCCAGGAGATGGACTCGATGATCCCTGTAGGTTCCTTTCAACTCAGCTTATTCTGTGATTCTGTGATTCTCTGAGCCTTATTTCCTGGGGCTGATGCCTTGTGTTGCTGTCTGAAGTCCTGTGCCTGTGCTATTTGTGCCCAGCATCCCCCCGTGTGGGGGGCATGTGGCAGTGTACATTTCCCTGGGGAGCTGGAGGTCTGCATCTGCAGCATGTCTGCACTTGGTGACAAAACGCTGTCTAGCCCCTGCAGAAGGCTTTGCTAATATCTAATATCTGCTTGGACTAGATGATCTCTGTAAGTCACTTCCAACAGAACTGTTTCATTCTGTTCTGTTCTATTCTATTCTATTCTATTCTATTCTATTCTATTCTATTCTATTCTATTCTATTCTATTCTATTCTATTCTATTCTATTCTATTCTATTCTATTCTATTCTATTTTGTTCTATTTTGTTCTATTCTATTCTCAGAGCCATCTTACTCTTCCCAGTGATAGGGTCCCATACAGCAGGCACTTTGCAAAATATCTGGAATCAAGGCCTCCCTTCCCAAGACACAAACCATCATGGGGTGGCTGGGGCTGGCAAGGAGCAGAGCATGCTATGTTCATCCCCAGAACAATAAAACCACCAGGCAAAGGAGGAAAGGAGACAAGACAGCAGAGCTGGGCTTTACATGGCATTCCAGCTAGCTGAGGAATGCAATGCAACAGTGGTACCCTGGCTCACTTTTAATGCAAAGGGGATGTTACCTGTGAATCAAATACAGTGTGTTTCTGTTCTCCATTTCCTAGCTATTCTCCCCTGTATAAGGTGTTGATCTGAGTTTATTTCTTTTATCCATCTTCTTTTTTTTTCTTTTTTTTTTTTTTTGGAGTAAAGTATAGTAGAAATTAAAGATTCCTGACACTTTTGAAGGTTTAAGTAGCCCAAATTTTGGAAATTGGGTTGGGGGGAGTTTGACTATTAGTTCAGTAATAGTGAATATAATGGAGTAATCACCATTAGATGTTTTCTAATTAAAAATGGTTTGGAAGCACTGAGCCCATTATGTTCTTTGATGATCTGTCACAGCTCTACCACTACTGCTTTGGGAAGCAGTACATGGGGAAACGGCTGTTGTAGAAAAGCCAGTGAGATAAATTTTGAAATAATTTTACCAACATTAGGCATCCTATTTTGGGAAGAAACTGAAGAGAAACTGAAGAGAGGAGTTTTTTGGTTTTTTTCACAGAAAATATTGACATTTCCAAAAGCAAGATATTCATAGGTGATAAGACTGATTTACAGCAATAGTGCACACAAACATTCACTTGCTCCTAGATTGTGAGCAGAAATGTCAGACTCATTTCTAAATTGGGCACTTGCACCTGTATGTGTAATATTCCAAACATAGTAGGTGCTTCTTACTGTTTCCCTACGTTTGACTTTGAAAAATCTGTTCCTTGCTAGATTGAAATCATTGCTTCTCAAGTATCTTCTCTAAATACAAGTTTGCATGTGACATTCATCCAGGAGTCCTCAGCAGATTCAGTTCTGATGCTGTACTTTCAGATGTTATTTGTTTTCATTCTTCCATAACATTTTTCATTCCTCCCTTTCATTTCTATATAGCTCCCAATAAACCTTTATAATCCTGATACAGTGTTTTCATAGTTTCTCCAATAATCTCTTTGAAGAGGCTGGACAAGCTAGACCATCTCTCAAATGATATAAAACATTTTCCTAATGTGGCTATTATGTGTGCCAAGAAATTCCTGTGTTAGTTTGAGTACTCTCATACTGCATTCATGAATGTCAGCAGCAGTCACAGGAGCTGTCTGTCCTTGCTGGAGACTCCTTATTCCCAGGAAGGATATTTTGCACTTCTAGGTTAACACATCTGCCACTGCCAGTTCTAATAAAGTTTCCCATCCCTGAACAGGAAATATTCGATCACCCACCCAAAGCCCATCAGGACTAATTCTATTCAGTATCTAAGCAACAATTCAGATAGCAAGTGTTGTTGGGGGGAAGGAGGGGGAGAAATTTATGGCCAAATACTGTCCCAGTGTCACTTTTTAAACATGACCTTTTTTTTCTGCTTCTTGTCTAGACCAAGTTCTGATCGTCCAGGAAAGGCCAAAGCAAAGACACTTTAAGCAAAGAGACGTAAAACCAGGATCACGTCCCATGGTGATTTTGGATTTCCAGCAGAGCTGCTCTTCAGCTGTTTGGAGAGCCTTTACACAATCACTGTTCCCCTGCTCCTTTCTCTGCCCTGTAGGGAGGTGTCAGCACCGTGCCTCCCTCAGCACCCAGGCTGTCACAGCCTGGCTGGGGCCATATGTGGCCGAGGTGCAGAGCAGTGCTGGGCCTGGGAGCTCAGCTGTGCCCTGGCTGGGGGGCAGAGCCCTGCCCGCTGCACCCCTCTGCAGCTGCTGGACCTGTGCAGGGCAACCAGCTCCTGCTGTTCTGGCTGCTGCAGGCCTGCTAAAGAAACCAGGGCTTGTTCTGCTATTTCTATTTGTCAGAACGTTCAAATACCAAAGTTAAATCCAGGCTTATCCTCTCTTTTCTTTACATAAAAGCTTTCACTCAAAGCAGATGTTCTCAAATCTATTATCCTCTATATTGTTCATATTGGTTCTAATTTTTCCCACGTTGCTCAAAGCTCTATCCTCAGGTGACTGTTCTCTGAGCTTTCCCAGCTCAGCTTTACCTTTCAAATAAGATTTATCCATTAAAAAACAATTCTACTGCTTTTTGCAGCTATCATTTTGTCACATATAGATTTATTCAATAAATGCTTTTAATAGCAACATTTCTAGGCTTTGTTTGTCAAGAGCTGCCAGGCTTTTACAAGCCAGGGTTGGCACAGACGCTGAATTGCCTCTCTGTACCCAGGGGAGAATTTCCTGCTGGTCATGACAGAGGTCCTGCACACACAAATAAATGAAAGGAAATTAAAAATATGGGTAGCTACATAATTCACAGCCAGTAAATGGTGAAGAATATCAGTCTTCCAGCAACTTCTGGACCTCAGCAAAGCTTCTAGTAAAAGCAGAGATATGTGATTTTAATTTGCAGTTCCAAGATCTAGTGAAAAACCTAAAAGCCCAGTTTCAACACAAGCACCAGGACAGTGAACTATATAAAGGCCACCAGGAGGAGCAAATTCAGCCAGCCCAAGGGCACTGGGAGCTAACAGCTGACAGGACAGAAGAGAGGTCAAGATCAGTATGACAAAAATCTTTCGTTCACGGGTTAGCCTGAGATTAAACAGCATTGCTGTTGCCTGCCTGCTGCGTGTTGCAGGGCAATGGGTGCCCAGTATTTGTGTCTTGGTGCACCTGGCATCCACCCATGCAGGACTTCATGGGTGTCTCTTGAACAACTGTGGAAGGTGGTGGTTAAGAAAAAAAGAGGGAGTTTTTCCCTCTTTCCTGTTTCCCCAGTCCCTTCTGAGGTCTTCAGACGTCTACTGCTAAAGTCTCCTCCTTGAAAGCGCCACTGTACAAAGTTTGTCTAAAGCAAAATCAAAAGAGAAAAGAAAATACATCGCCTAATATTATTTTTTAGGTTTTTCAAGAACTAAAAACTTGTTTTGGTGCATCTTTTTCTTTATTTCAATGAAATATTTAATACAGTCACACATTTATAGGATTTCTTTTTGCTCATCTTCCTCCATTCTTTCCATACTTCCCCATTCAGTCCCACAAGGACTTATTAATTAAATTCTCTCAGTACAGCGTTATCTCTCTTTAACTATCTCTATTTTCTGTACTGCAACTTGTGTACTTTGTAGAGAGGAACCAGAAAGAGCAAAGAACGAAATAAAAAGATCCCTCCAGGAATACAGTATTCGATTATACAAAGAAAACCAGCAGTTCCGATTGCTCATCCTTATTTCCCAGAGGAGGCCTCAAATGTCTTTGTTCTTTGGGTCTTTAAAAAGAATTTCTTTTTCTGGTAAAATCATTTTACCTGTGAACTGCAGGCCAGGCTTTTGGTCACATTCACCTGCTTGTGCATTAGCAGCTGTTAAAATTGTTCTTCCCCATGCTCAGCCTCCAGCAAACAGCTTTGGGGTATTTTGCAGATCCGCATGGCCCAGGCTCCAGGACCTTCCACCAGACCTGGGTTTCCAGGGGGGAACATGGGCTCACGTGAACCACACAGTGGGCTCTTCCCACAAACATCAGAGTGTCAGAATGTGTTATTGCTGACAACAGTGATGATGAGATCCTGGAGAGGCCAGGAAAGGAATGAGCATGGGGCCCCACGCCCCCTCTCATCTCCTGAAGGGCTGTACTTATTTTATGGACAAAGAACAACACCTGCCCCCAGAGCTGTCAGTCAAACTCAGCTTCCCCAGTGCTAAGTGGCCACAAATAACAATAAGTCTTACAAACTTAAATGGGAAGTACAGTAGTATATTTAATTAACAGAGCATTTCAAGCTGTGAACTCTGTCTCCTTGAAGTCCACAAATTGTATGACTCACAGCCATCACACCTAGGGTATATGGGCACACATATACATGCCTTGATATGTTCAGTATTTTGTTCTTGTCTAAAAATAAGGTTGCAAAATGGAATGGGAAAATACACTTGTTCCCTTACACTAGGAACCTGGTACTGCCACCAGTTTACCATTCCCCAGCTGGCTAGATATTGTATCATTTATGTTGGAACTCCCCCAAGATTAATGGTATCATCTGTACAGTGTTAACAGCCTAATCTTGCTAAATCTCTTTGTTTTGAAATTTGATTGTGCCTGATCTTCTTTATTTTAATTATTTAATATATTGTAATTAATTAGATCTAACAGATTACAATTCAACCCAACATATTCACATCTGTCTGTGAGCTGTGGGAATCACAGGACAAATCAGGCTGATTCCAGGATTTTCATTCCAGAGAACAGGTACTATTTTTGCCACTGTCTTGTTTATCTGCAGGCAGGTCATCTATCTTTCGGTTTCTCCAAGGGATTCCAGCTTGCTGTGTTTTTAGCCTAACTGGATCTCAGCACAGGTTGACATCTTTACACACAAGTGTTCTGGAAGTATGAATAACATCCCACAGCCCATCCCGTACCCAGCTGCCTTCTAAGTGGGACTGGCTCCTGCTTAAACTGGGCACAGCAATAAAGACCACGGACATGGACACTTGTGAATATGTATGTTGTTTCAGCATAAAACATGGAAACCTCCCTTTCCTCCCCACCCACCTCACGTCAGGTTCTGGCAAGATTTTGGTACTTCCTAAAGGACAGACTTTCTGCCTACACCTTTTACTTGCTGTGCATGACAGAGCCCCATCAGAGTCATGTCAATTTTTTCCTGAAAATGCTGCTGCTGCTGCTGCTGCTGCTGCTGCTGCTGCTGCTGCTGCTACTGCTGCTGCTGCATGCACAGGCCTGGCATCCACATCCTTTGCACCATCTCTCCAATGGTGCACCTTCATTCTGCCCACATCCAGGTTGAACGGAAGAATTTTTTTTTTTGCCAGGGATTAAGAGTTGTTTCTTCTGAAGGTAGAGCTGTGAGAAGAGCAAGCTTTCCTTTCCAACAGTGAATGAAATTGCCTACCTTCTCTTCCCCATCACCTTAACACAGCACTTCAGTGGGAAGAGCACCCACCCAGGACATGGAAGACCCAAATTCAATCCATTCCCCCACCTAAGAGAAGGCAAATCCATTTCTTCAGGGTGCACTCTTGCTATCAGTCTCCACAAGAGGATCCTTAGCTCCTGCTAAATGCTTGTCATATTTGTCCAAAACTTAATAACAAAGCATTGATCCTAAGGGCAACAGCAACTGGTCTGCTGTCCAGAGCTCACAAACAATGGTGAAAAGATTTGGTTCTGCTCTGTGCCCTAAGGACTACTTTTGCATCTTATCTGGTGATTACTGTGTAAAATAAACTCAGGATATCTTTCTGAGGAGTGTCAGGGTTCCCTAGCAGCGGTAGCAGCATGATGAAAGACAACCCCACCCCATATATATAACAAATCAGACCTTGATTAAATTCATCATGAAAAGGATGGGAAGAAACAAACATATGCAGAAACCCGCTGCTGTTATCTCCACAAGAAAACCACATGTTAACGCCCCCCAACCTGATAAAAGACATTCCCTTTGGCGGTGTGGACAGCCAGCTGCCCAGGGTCCCTTGACAGTAACGAACAGATGCTCCAAGGAAGACACAGCAGGTGTGACATGAAAAGAGCAGCATGTACTTGGTCCAGCAAAGATCCCGCCACAACATTACCAAATAAGCCCCCACTGGTACCACACCTCAGAAATACTGCCTTTGCAGTTACCCATGGTATTGTGGCAGCCAGCCATCTCTAAAAATGTCTAATCAAGATTAATTAAGACCCTCCCCAAAAAACCCAGGAAAAACATTATCTTACTTGGGGACCTTGGTACAAAAGAGCAGAGAAAAGGATCTCTAACAAACATGGAGACTGATTTCAAAACACTAGGGGAAAAACAGTTTTTGAATCCCTTTAATAATTGTCAGATCTGTAAAAATATTCAGTTAGAACAACTGTAATCTAAATAATGTACTGTCCATTTTTGTCATCGTGTTTGGGGATTCTTTTCCACTCCCAAAACAGCACAGGCTTAGCTTTACGTAGATACACTTTCTTTCTGCAATTTATTTTTCCTCTGAAGAAAATGTGCTTTTGAATTATATGCAGGATGGATTCATGAATTTGAAGCAGTTTGCAGGCTGTTAAGGGTGAAAAGGGAGAGTTTATGGCACTGGGGCCAGGTAGGCTCACATCCACCCCAGTAGCCATGACCACAGACTGGGAGGAACCCGGCAGGAGCTATTGTAGCCAAGGGAGAATTTGTCAGAGCAAGGAGCTTGCTGGGGAAGGGAGGAGAAAGACAAAATCACCAGCAAGGCTGGTCTGTGGGAGGAAGATCACGGCAGGAGGGAGAGCGGGAATTTTTGGTTGGTGGCAAAGCACCAAGGCACAGGAAGAGAGCACTTTAGTGCTCCATATATCTGAATGAATGTATTGAGCAGTCCTCGACCACCCTCTGAGCTGCTATGCCATATTTACTTGGAGAAATGATCAGCTGGGGATATAAATTGTTGTATGAATGTCAGAGTGGTGCCAGGAAATGTGTAAGCCAGGGGCAGGACATGCCGAGCAAAATCCCAGATCTTCCTGGGAGTGGCACACTGTACAAGTGCCAGGAGAGGCTTCATTTACAGCAGAGGTGAAGGTATGTCAGTATAGCTTGTTACCAAACACTTGTAGGAAAAATCTTCCCTGAGTTTGTGTCCAGATGCTGAGGATTAGGTTTGGTGTCGCAGACCGAGTGCCTATGCACCAAGAACTTAAAAGTGTCATCAGAAAGAAAACTCCTAACTCATCACCAGTTTCCAGTAGGAGATGGAGAAAACAAAAAGGTCAGATAGTCAGAGAGTTTCTTCATCAGTGCTGAGCAGCTGTAGACTGCATTGACAGACAGATATAAGTCTGGAATTCAGGACATTTTGAGAACTTCCTGCCTGAACATCAACCATAGCTCTAGCTGGACAACTCCAAATCTCTACTTTGTCTTATAAACTGCTTCTTAAAAAAACCCTACCCCACGTGATTTCTGACAGTTGCAGGATACAGTACAGACCTTTCTACATCCCATGAGACTATCTGTGGATCTCAACTGTAATAGTGATTTTTACAGCTTCTTTTTCTTCAGCCAAATTTTGAAACTAGATAGACTTAATTCTTCTTTTATTACCCTCCTTTTCTGTGTTCACAGTAAGTGGAACATTTTCTTCAGCAGGTTTTTTTCCCACAAATCTTGTCCCTCCACCTATTCTTCTTAGAAAGGCACCTAATCTCTGCTTTTGAGTTCTGAACTTTCCTTGTGCACACCATCTTCTCTGAATAATTGGCTTAATCCATAGCCTAGCAAGTCTTCCTGTACACTGTTGTCTTCATAAAACTTTTTGCATTTGCAGGCGTGAGCTGTAACCAGCTCTGGTGACAGTTCTTCTGTAAAAGAAGAAAAATGACATTGTAAAATCTGGAGCTGATCAACAAATCTGTTGGTGAAGCTCAGAGCAACTCACAGCATTCTGAAGTTAGTCTACTGCTATTATTGCTGCTCACATGTTGCTTATCATATCATAGAGATCATCTGGTTACAGCCTAGTTGCACTCTTAATTAGCCAACCCAGAAGTCTGCCAAGTTTGAAAAAAAACCAAAATAGTTTAACTGAGAAGTGAGACATTAACTATTTGAGAGATAATATCATGTATAAACTTGGTAGTCTTGTTCAGGAGTTTAACCTTTTTCTCATCAAAACATCCTTTTTAAGTTAAGTAATACAAAAAATATAACCCAAAAGTTGGGTGAAAAAATTACTCCCTACTCTGTGAGACCTTAGACCTGGATTTTTTTCCTTCAAAAATATTTCTTTTGGGCTTAGGTTCAAAGTTTACTCTAGATAAATGACAAGAAAGATTGGCTTGGTAACTCTGGAACTAGCTTGCAAATATGATCTGAGCCCCTTTTTCAGCCTGAGGTTTTTCCATATGGACACAGGGAAATCATATGGACATTTGTCTGAGAGCTCTGTCCCTACAGAGCCTTTCCCTGCAGGACTGTGTGTAGATGTCAATTTGCTGCTGACCTTCAAACTACTATAAAACTGTAACTTGGCCACACTGCAACTACTCCCACTAATTTTATACTTCCTGGGGCTTATCTATTATGCAAAACCAGTCAGGTTTCACAAGCTGGAAGTTGTGTAGAAGAGCGGCTTTTATCACAGCCCGGTACTATACGTGTGTGTAGTCTTTGTTTTGACATCAGCTTAATTGCATCCCGTTTAGATAATTGACCAGAGAAGAACTACAAAAATTTCCAGGCCAGATAAGTTACCCATCTTGTGGAAGAATCTGATAGGGCATTTTTTTTTGTTTCTCTTTTCTCCAGTTGATTTATAAAATAGACAATTCTCACATGTTTTTTAGAGTAATACAGACCCTGTGGGACAGTTGTAAAACTCCATATAAGAATATTATAAAACCATTGCAATGTACTATTTGAAATGTGCATATAGATTAAAAAGGTAATAATTTGCTTCATTCTAGTTAGCCTCTCTTAAAGTAGACTCATTAGCTCCCACACACAACAGCTGGGTCTTCAAAATGTCAGGTTGCTGACTAGGGGGCATGATAAGAATCCACAAGTGTTTGAGGAGTATAAATATCAAAGCAGGAGATTCTCCAGTCAGGATGGAAAGGAGTAAGTACCAATTAGTTTTGTTACAACCATTGACAGGAGCACATCCTAACAGCCTGGTGGAACTTCTTGGATGAAGAAAAAGCCAGCCATTAACTGGCTCACACCAGGGTATATCTGAGACCTCTTTTCTAAATCAGACAGGATTCTTAGACTGGTTAAGTTACAGGAATTGATGCTGAGCCAGGAGAGCAAAGGGAATACAAAGATAGTAACAGACTCCAGAGATCCTGTGAGGAAAAAAGGTGTTCAGGGCCTCTAAAAGGAGGAAGAAGAAGCAGGACAAGAGAATCAAGTTGTTCTGTAAGAAATTAAACAAACAAGGTGGGGTTTGATTGATTGTTTTTATAGTCTTAAGTTCCTTGTCTCCTAAAATCTCCTCTGCCATTACAACCTCAGGTTCTCTTCCAAGGCCCACTGTCTCTAGGGCATGTGCTATGCTCAATCAAAATACTTTGAGCCCACTCCATCAGGCTGGCAGCTCTCAGCCACTGTGTAAGGGCTGCATCCACCTGCCTCTTCCTCAGCACAGGCATTTCATTACGCGCTTTGTCCTCTGTACAGCTGCAGTTTTTCACAGACCTTGTTTATCTTGAGATTTCAGCTCATCTTTCAAATTTGCTGGAAACTCAGTCCTAAAGTTTTTCAGGGGAATTGCTGAATGTACAGAGAGATAAACAACACAATCTCACAAACCTAACTTCAAAGTCAACCAGGCTAAAAAAACCACCAGGTTTTAATTTCTGATCCTGTTCATACTAAATGCTGTCTAACGCTTCGGCAGCAGTTTGTGACCCTGAGATCTCCCTTCAATATCGTATCAAGAATATAAAATAAATTCTGATAAATGTAGTCAGTATAAAATAAAGTGAGTTGAAATTGGTTGCTGGGATGCAAAACTGAAGCTGACAGGCAGTTGTGAGGAAACTTGCAAGAAAATGCTTATTTTATGTATTTCTTTGGGACTTATCAGCCTGGAGCTGTCAAGATGGTTTTGCACATGCTCGGCAGCGAAAACAAGGGAACTGAGCAATTTTACCAGTAGAAAATGTAAATTCCTCCTGCATTAAGAAAAGCTTCAAGATTAGAAGTGCTATTAATGCCTATAACTTGAATAAAGTTACTTTAGTATGTATTTAGAGGCCTAAGTTTTCCTTGAAAAACTACATTTTGAATTTCTTTAGTAGCCTGTTGTGATAATTTTGTCACGGCCTTGTGGAAATCTAAGTAAAATACATTAGTAAATTTACCTCCATCCACAATTCTATCAGACTGTTCAGATACCAGTAAGTGATTAATGAGGTTTTTTTACTCTAGAAACAAAAAAGCACCACCTTATAAAATGACCTTTGAAGTGCTGTCTCATTTTATTTTTAACTTCAAATTATTATCTGATAAACAATTCACTGTATTAAAAATTCCTTGGATTACCTTATACACACATAGGTTCAATATGTTATCCATTGATCCTTTTAATGGCAAATGTTTAGAGTGAGAGTTTAGAAGTTGGTGTGTATCCTATAGGAGCTATGCTGCTTCATTTTTTAGGTCCTCCAGAAATCCTCAGAACATACCTTATGAGACGTGCACCTTAGGATTTTCTTTCTGATCCCTTCAACTCTAACAACTATGTTCTGTTTCTAAAGAATACAAAGAAAATAAATAATTTATCTTTAAAAAATAGGAGACAAACTCAAGATAAATGCATGCAAGGTAAGAAACTCTGAAATTAAGTGGCACAACTGATTTGAACCAAGACATTATGGAGCCTTTCTCCTGACAATCAACATTAAAATAACATTAGCTAGTAAGAACAAATAAATAAAAAATAAGTCCAAAAATAAATCAAAGTAGGTATAATAGGATGATGTTAGACTCAAGTTTGCTTCAAGACATCCTGTCTCTTCTGGCAACACTTTTTAAGTGTTATCCTGTTCACTCAAGAGCAGTTACACATAGTAGAAATGAATACAAGGTAAAGAGTCCTGAGTTCCCAAATCCCAATGGCTATTGTTTGCAAAGAGTAAAGAACTGTATTCATCTACAAATGAACAGGATTACTCTGGATTCAGTAATGCAGTAACTCAGCCCTGTGTGAAGGATTGGGATAAGGCTGATGCCCAGTTAATTTATCAATGCCATGCTAAACTCGTACGTGCAGCCCCAGAGGACTCAGGTTCAGTCAGCACTCCCAGAGGAGCAGGTGCCCAACCACCTTCATGCATCCCAGGGCACAGCGTGCCCATCTTGGCACCATCCCTCTTGCTTCCTGTAGGGAGAAATGGTGAAGAAAATAGATGTG
Source organism: Pseudopodoces humilis (assembly GCF_049639895.1). Taxonomy (NCBI): domain Eukaryota; kingdom Metazoa; phylum Chordata; class Aves; order Passeriformes; family Paridae; genus Pseudopodoces; species Pseudopodoces humilis. Next base: position 20,497,828 of record NC_142200.1, read on the forward strand.
ATGGGCTCTTTGGAATATATGCAAATACCTCAGCATTAGGCAAGCAGATAGGAATGAAAATATAATAAAGTCATAATCTATAAACCATGTATATTCTACTTGCAGGCTTCTGTCTAGCCAAGTGAAAGTTTTCAAGTTTTCAAACTTTCATGTTAAATCTCCTTCTTGTTGCTGATGGTGGGGATATTTCATTTTGCTTCTTCAAAGTTCTGATGACTGCAGCAACATCCCTAAAACACTTGCTCCCTTGCTGCATCTCAAAATAGTCTGATTAATCAACCTTACTCATGAGTGATGAACTTTGTTCTTACATGCAGCTTTTGAGTTCATATCTAATATTGTAAGATCAGTGCAGGTACAGATACAAAGTGGATTTTCCCTGAGAAAACAGATACACCCAAAGCAATGGTACAATGCCTTTCTCAAAGTGAGCTCTCTCAGCAACTCAAGAATTTGCACACCTTTACAATGTCACTAACATGCTTGAACACTACAATAAAAGTAAATAAATGAGATTCAGGACCTATACAAAAGTACAAACATGCATATATGTATGTGACAGCCTCACCACCCAGACCTCTCAAACCCTCCTTTCTGAGTTATTGCAGCACTGTAAGTGCAGCCAATTCTTGATATTTTCCCCCATCTCATACACTGAGGGTCAGAAATAAAGCTCTTTAGAGTAAATTCAGCTCTTAGTGACCTCTCTGCAAACTTACAGTCTTTCATAAGTTTCAGGAGCTTTCTCTAAACAAGGAAGACCAGCATCAAGCTTTCTTTCTCAGAAAGGTCAGTAGGAAGCAAAGAGCAGTGCTGATTTATCTTCATCACCTGGTGACAGGTTCTGTGAAGGCAGTTTGCTATTTTACATTACTTTTTTTCAGAATCAGGGGATGTGGTAACATACAATTCATCATTTCTATGGCATTTATTTGTTGGGTATCCTGACATCCTTCTTGGATACTTGTCACTGCTGACAAGATGTTTGCAAACATTTTAAAATTATTTTGGTGGAAAGTATCTTTGGATTGTACTGACAGGTGAATTGGAGGAATGACCCTCAGGGACACTTCCCACCATGCACTAACTCTCTGATATATATACCTAAATCCATCCATATACAAGACCATTTGAGGATTTGAATCCAAGGTAAAGGATTATTTATGCAGGATTCACTGGTTTGTTGATTCTTTGGCTAAATTTGTAATTTTTATTAAAGAAAACTAGACTACAAACAGACAGATGAGGAGATTACAGAATGTTTGATGAAGCAGAGAGAAAGGCCTTGTGAGATTGAGCAGCTCCAACTACTTTCCACTCAGTGATGGAAAATAGTAGCGTTATCCACAATTCATGTTTTATCACTGGCACCAGACAGAGAGTCAGAATCTGACTCATTTTAGAACACTGGGGATGGGGGAGGGAACAAGAAAGAAAAGAATACTCTAAATGCATGCATCCTTCACTAAAGTCTTTCAGGTGGGTCAACCTTCAAGAGTGTCCTGAGGACGAAGGGTATCTGTTGTTCCAAAAGTACCATCGGACTACAAAGAAGGTGAACAAAAGACCTCATTCCCTTGTGCAAAGCTTGAAATTTGGCTTGCAAATCACAGGCAGTGGCCAAGGAAAAAGATAAAGATCGGAACGATATAATCCTAAAAATGTCAAGAAATGTTTTTATTCTAGAAAGGTTGTAATAATTGAAGGATCTTACTTTTGCTAAGTGGGGGGAAGGAAATTCAAAACCCTACAGAAGCACACAAAGGCTGCATAAAAATACACCCATATGCATATGATTATGTAGCCTGAGAATCAGCACATAAAGGTATGTAACAAAATCACAACAGTCAGGATTTTTAGCAAGCAGCTTTTAACAGTAGGAGAGCACACGACAGAGCTGCCAGCTCTTCTTTTCTTCCCTCTGCAGGCCGTAAATTTGCAGAATCATCTCCTGGTCTCTGGGGAAATGCCCTTTGCTAGGCTGCCTTTCCTCATTTTCCTGTTCCCAGGAAAAAAAACAAAAAAAAACCCAAAAAAAACCCAACCAAACAAAAAAAACACAACCAAACAAAAAAAAAAGTCTCACAAAGACTAACCATCAGTAACTCAGAACATCTCCATATTCTAGCAGCAGCCTGGTTAGCACCAAGAGTCACCACCACTGAGCCTTCCAGTCCTGACAGCACTCATCCACTTCTAAGAGCTATTCCTATGGATTTCCTGGGTTGTCTTTCCTGGTTTCTGTGAGGGTGACCCCTCAAAATCCTGTCATCCTCTTCCAGTATGGAGATAATCCTACCTTGTACTCATCTACTTTTAATTAATTACATTTAAGCACAGGAAAGAATAACTAAGCACTTGTGGAGAAAGGATGGGAGGGAAGAAGAACTAAAAGCTGTTTTAGAGGGGAAACAAAAGATATCTGGAGTAATTTTCTTCCCTCCCCATCCCTCCATTTCTTCTTCTCATTTAAGAAAGTAAAGTAAGAATGAGTGTAAATAAACATGAATATAAGTACTTTCATATGCAAACGTTTCTAACTCTACAAATGAGTTTTTGCTACTGGCTGTCGCCTGACAGTCTGAGATAGTGAAAGTGCAAGTCATTGAACAAAAAGCTGTGAGGAGAGCAACACAGAAAATGCATCTGAAAAACAGGAAAGCTGCTTAAAGCCTAGGTTTTTGAGAGATCGAGTTCCCTGGTCAAAACTGCAATAAGCAAGACAAAATAGAACATTCCACAATGGGGGAAAAGTGCAGGAAATATATGAATAGAAGACAGCAGGCGAGTGTCTGTTTAAGAGACAGCATATGCAAAGGTGAGTAATGTCTAATTCCTTGGATCCGATTCAAATGGCAGCATTCATGAAATCCAGAGGAGTGGAAATAGTGTTTGGCAAAAATAGCCCATTTAAAGGGGAAAGAGGGCAGCATCTGTTGACACACGGGGCTGTTAGCAAACAAAGCTATGGTTAGTGGCAATTAGGGTTGTTGCAGTAGATGCTCCGTTCACTCCAAAACCAAAAATAATGGAAAGGACAGAATGGAAAGGCTGATGTTTTCCTTCCACAAAACTATTAACACTGCCTACAGTATTGCAGCCTACTTCACACAGGGTTCCCCTATATTTCCTGGAAATATCAAAAAGCAATACACACTTGTGCTTCATCTAATGCATGCTACAGTCTGGGTTCTTTATGCACTTTTAAGGATTACAATTTTTCCTGTATCAGTTAATTTTTCATCGTGGTACCAGAAAATATTCAAGTACCTCTGAAAATGTATGCTCTATATTTGGGTGGTTGCCATTTCAATGAGACTCTTCTACAAAATAAGGGTTTTTAGCTTATGTTAAAAATGAACTCTGTAACATAACTTGAAACAAGTTGCAGCAAATGCTGTGCCATCATACCATCTGTGTTCAAGTACAGCTCTAAAGCTCTTCTCCTATTGCTTCCTAAAGTGGAAAATAATGGTAAAAAATAAAAACAGATAAGATGAAGTATTGTGTATTAGAATACATTATGAACCTGAGCCTTACAATGTTTGTTTCAAAATCCCACTCTGTACCTGTATACTCCAATGAAGCATTGTTTGGAAACCAAAGAGGAGGGTTATAGTCTTCACATTTAAATTAAGCAACAGCGATGTTCTCACCTGACACAGCTAGTAAATTCTGGTGAGCTTCACTCTACACAATATTGCCTATTTTGCTTTTTTTAGCTTTTTTCACAGGCTTTCCAACAATATTACATAGGAACATGAGTGAAATTCATTAAACCTTGGAGTTAATTGAAGGAACTAGAACTGATGAGAAATATTTTTTTTAATATCCCACTGTTAAATTAACGTCTAAGATAACAGAGGTTGACGGACAAAACTTACGTGGAGTACAATATATATTATGACAAACCCCAACATACATCTTAGGCCACAAGGAAGGGTAGTAAGAAATCCAGAAGCAAACTCTGCAGGTAAAATGCCACCACGGAAGAACTAACTGCTCTTTATATGATACAATGAAAAAAAAGCCTAGTTCTTGAAAAGTCAACTTTGTCATGAGGATCTTAAAAGTAGCACCTTTTTGATATTCAGTCAAAATACAGGATCAATGTTTCGAAGATGGAAGTGACCCTGTTCTGATCACTTTATCTCACTCTCAGGTCTACAGTCACTTTATCACTGCAGGGCGCAAGGAAAACAAGAACCACGCTGGGAAGCTGTACTGGAACTGCCTCGAAAAGACAGAGAGAGGCGTGCAGGCAAGAGCAGGAGGCAGCGCATCTGCGGGAGAACCTGTAGGTGCTGTTTTCTCTGGTACCAAACCAACCTGCTCCCGGCCACTCTAAAACACAACTACATCCATAACTTCCTCTTGCTTTCCCGGAAGCAAGTACCTCACTCTTCCTACGCTATTCCCTCACTCTGCCCCACCGGCAGATTTTTATGACTGTACACATAAATACAGGCCACTCCTGCGCCGGGGCTCTTCCTGCGGGAGTTGTTCCGAACAATCAGTGAACGAGTCCGGGTGCTCCGGCGGGAGTCGCTCGGGGAGCTGCGGCCGCACAGCCGGGGTACAGCCCCACAGCCGGGATACGGCCCCACAGCCGGAGACATCCCCACAGACGGGGTACGGCCCCACAGCCGGGATAGCCCCACAGCCGGGATATAGCCCCACAGCCGGGGTACGGCCCCACAGCCGGGATACAGCCCCACAGCCGGGATACGGCCCCACAGCTGGGATACGGCCCCACAGCCGGTACAGCCCCACAGCCGGGGTACGGCCCCACAGCCGGGGTACGGCCCCACAGCCGGGATACGGCCCCATAGCTGGGATACAGCCCCACAGCCGGTACAGCCCCACAGCCGGGGTACGGCCCCACAGCCGGGATACAGCTCCGGGCACGTGACCTCAGCCCGAGGTTTTCTGTGAGGTTTGCACCGACCAGGAACCGGGTGGAGAGCTCGCCGGGGTCTCCCGCAGGCACGGCAGCCTGCAGCAAGTCCCCGGGAGGGAATCCCCCTCCCACTCTGGAGATCTCCTGGCCCATGGCACTGCCAGATACAACGTGAATCTAGAAGAGAACCTTTAGCCTACCTGGCCCTTTTCACAATATATACCGGCGTGCTTTCTCCGTCTTACTACTCTCCATTTTATTTCTAATCCTGTGAGACAGTGCTGATCCCAGAGCCCAGGAGAAAGCAGGAGAGGTCAGGACACTGCATACTTGAGACAGGGATTCAAGCTGGGGCATGCTGTTCAGAGGGGACAAGTGAATGCCGACTTCCAAGACCTTTAGAAAACAGGGTGGGTTTTGTTTTGGGGGTTTTTTTTCAGAAAATGAAAAAGCATTTCCAACAACAGCAGTGTTTATTAATTTTCTTCCTACTCCTGTCAGCACGTTCTCATCAACGTTTGGGTGGTGCTGTCCGAAATGCCCGCTTGCCTGTCCCAGGGAGAGGCTTCCAGAGGGACCGTCCTGCGCCTGCAGAGCCGCTGAGCGCCCATCCGCCAGCCCCGGGAGGGTCCCCCAGGGCCCTGCCGGCATCCCGGGTCTCCCATCTTCTTCTGGACATCCCGTTTTTAACCCTCAGCATGTGTCGCGCTCACAGTGCAGGATGAGGCTCCGTGGCGCGGTTCGATGCGGAGCCGTCCCGCAGCCGCGCCTGTACCGGGACAGTCCCGGCCCCCCCGTACCCTGGGGGCTCAGCCACCCAGCCACGCACGGGGCTCGGCAGAGCTTACTGGGGACACTGAGCGCTCCGGGCGGCACAAAGCCTGGAGAGCCCGCCGGGGGTGCGCGGGGGCGGCGGTGACATCCGCGCACACCCCGCGGTCGCACGAGGAGGCGGTGCTGCCTCCCCCGCTCTGTGCCGCAGGCGCGGGCAGCGCTCCACCGCCCACGGGCGGGTGCGGGGGTCTCCCCGCCGGGCCGGGGCCGGTGCTGCGGGAGGGGCGGGACGCGGGCCCGAAGCTGCGGCGCCGCCGGGACCCCCCGCTCTGCTCGGGGGTGGGGGCGGGGGGTGCAGGCGCGCGCTCTCGGGCGGGGCCGCCGCCGGCTCTGGGCGTGACCGCGGGGTGGGGGAAGTGAGGGGGGGAGGGTCGCGCGCGCCCTCGCGCGCCGTTGCCATGGCGCCGCTTGACGTCACGGGCGGCGCGCGGCCCGCGCGGGGCGGCGCGGTGATTGGCGGAGACGCCCCGTGCGCGGCGCCGGGAGAGGGAGGGAGGGAGCGAGGCTGCAGCGCCGCGAGCGCCAGAGCCGCACAGTCCGCGCCGGCCGCCCGCCCGCACCGACGCACCCGCGCCCGCCCGCCCGCCCGCCGCGCACAGGTAACGGGGCCGCCGCCCGGGACCTGCCCTCCCCGGCACGCGGCAGGTCGGGAGCACTGAGCGGCGCGGCTGGGGGACAGCGCCCAGCCCGCACTGCTCCCCCCGGGGCGGCTCCGTGGGGAGGGAGCGGGGCGCGGGGGCCGCTGCGCGGGGCGGCGGGGACCCTTCTCCGCCGGGGATAGGAGGGAAAAAGGGGGAAGCACCGGCGGAGGGGGCGGCAGGTGAGGCGACCCCGCGCCCGCAGGGAAGGGAGCGCCGCCCCCGCCGGGCGGGGGCCAGGGCGCGGGCGGCGGGCGCTGCCGGGTGTGGTCTCCCGCCGGGAGCCCTGCCCGGGCGCGGAAGAGTGGCGGCGGCGGCGGCCGCGCTCGCTTCCCTCCCTCCACCCAGGCCTCCCCCCAGCCCCCCCCCTCCGCCCCCCAGGCCCCCCCCGCCTCCGCCCATCCTCCCCAGGGGTCCGGGCGAGAGCGGCGGCTCCCCCGGGACTGGAGGGGGCTCCTCCTCCGCCGCTCCCCCCTCCCCCACGCCGAATCCCCCGGGGATGGGCCCGCGGGCTTTCCCTATTCCGGGGCGGGGACGCGGCATCCTCCCCCGGGGGCGCTGGGCGGAGGGGAGCGGGATCGGGGCGGGCCGGGCTCCGGCACCCACCCGCCGTGACAAAGGCGGCGGGCGCGGCGCTCGGTGTCCCCGCGGCGGGCGCGGCGCGGGGAGGGAGGGAGGGAGGGGCGGCCGCAGCGCCCCGGGGCCGCCCGCTCGCCCCGCCCTCCGCTCCGCCCGCCCCCGGGCCGCTCCATTTTCTGCTGTCACCGCGCTCGCCGTGCCGGAGCCGCGGCAGCGCCCAGCCCGCGGGGGCGGAGGGAGGCCTGCCCGGGGATGCTGCCGCCCGGAGATGCTGCCGCGGCAGCCTGCGGTGCCCCGGGGACTGGCGGTGGGGCCGGCGTTGTGGCCACGTTTGCCCCGGTCACGGCGAGTGGTGAATAACCACCGCCAAACGGCTGCTTTAAAATGGCTTCTTAACCTCGCCGCGCGCGGGATGGGCAAGTTCTTTAAGGCGCGTTTGCAAACAAACGGGGGTTCGTGCCCCCATGTTGGGGACAGGAGCTGTTAAAACTTGCAGTTACCTGGAATGTTAAAATGTGCTTAATTTATTCCCAGAGACAGAACATAGCCCTGCCATTGCTTCTCCACATAAAATGGCAAAAGTCTTCGTGGTTAAAAATGAAGGTGCTTGGTTGGGGTGTGTGGAACATACAGAAACATATGTAATGACCAAAACTGGTTCGTGCTTTAATAATCTTGTTAAACTTTAAAGGATAATGTATCCCCAAACCACATTACCGGTTCCTCCAAATGATCAGATTAGGATACATGGAAGGCTGGGGGGTGAGGAACAAGTATTTTTTCTTCCTGTGCCAAAAGAAATTTCTCAATACCCCTGCTTAGCAGAGTTTCATTTTTAACTTTTTTTTTTTAAGTGCTGATAAGATGGATTATGAACCATTTCAGCAATGTTGTGCTATCTGAAATACTGATTTGTAAGTAGTAAAATTTTCTTTTGTCTCTGAAAACAGAGCCTCCTGGACAGATCAGCAATACCTGACACAGAACATCCCATAGTGGGGATTTCCATTTTGGGAAAGGAAGTTAGCATTGTGGGAAGTGAGCAACTTGCAATTTAGATATTAGTTGCATTCTGACTTTTTTAACATCCGGTGCAGGATTTGATTTGCAGATATTTATGTGAAGTATCTCTGCATGTAACTGTATGATTCTATGAAGAATGCTGCTTGGTATTGTTTGTCCAGCCTTTATTTGGTTGTCTCCTGTGGAAAACTTACTATTGGATATTTTCCTTGTCGGTTTTGTCACACTGATAATGTAGTCTTATGAAAGAGTGGTGGCAGAGAATTAGGATAATTTTTATGCATAAGAGAAATTATTTGGTTTTAGTCCACCTTTGCTTTTGTTGGTGTTTATTAAAATAACATACTTTTAAAAGTTTACCATTTTTCAGGAGGAAGCAGTGACTTTAACTCTCTACTCCATGTGTTTGAGCATCCAGTGCTGCTAGTATGCCTTGTGTTCTGGATTTCAGTTGTACCTCTTACAGTTCCAAACTTCTTAGAGAATACAGGTTGTTCTGCCTATGAAGTTAAAACACCTTTGTCCTTGACCAATGTCTGAATAATGCCTCACTATTTTTCCTCTTTAGAAATATCAGCATGGATAAAAATGAGCTGGTGCAGAAGGCCAAACTGGCTGAGCAGGCTGAAAGATATGATGACATGGCAAGTTGCATGAAATCTGTGACTGAGCAAGGAGCTGAGTTGTCCAACGAAGAGAGGAATCTTCTCTCTGTTGCCTATAAAAATGTTGTAGGAGCCCGTAGGTCATCTTGGAGAGTCGTCTCAAGTATTGAACAAAAGACGGAAGGCGCTGAGAAAAAACAGCAGATGGCTCGAGAATACAGAGAGAAAATTGAGACTGAGCTAAGAGACATCTGCAATGATGTGCTGGTGAGAAATAATGATACTGTTGATCCATTTTTACTTAGAATTGCAGAGTAAATGGTGCTGGGCCCTCTGGGACTATTTCTAGTCTGTCAGTTAAGCTGTGGTCTCCTATGCCATTTCTGACAATAAGGTTTAAAAAATCACTGAATTTTTCTTTACGTCTAATGTGCTGATTATTTATATACAAATTATAGTTATGAATGCTAATAAATTTGGAGACATGTAGAAACATTATTGTACATAAAGTAGTAGTTTTGAAAGGTCAACTTATTTCCCTGAGACTGAACTGTATATGGATTTAATTTGGGGGTTTCTCCTCCCCAGTGCTCTTCCCCCTTCATGCAGTATTTGTATCCTATATCTCTTTGATTTCTGCAATTTTAATATGCTGCTGTAGTTGCAAGAGGTAGTTCTTACTCTATGGAAATTGTGCCCCTCCCTGGGTAAGATGATGTAATGTTAGTTATGACTCAGCCGTGCAGAAAATTGCCTGCAGGAAGAGGCAGTAGAAATGCTGTAATACCTGCTTAAGCTTTTTTTTGTAGCAAACTATAAGGGTGGTCAAGTTAGGCATTTTTTGAGACTTGTAGTTACATTTAAGTGTGCATGTGCACAGCAAACAATGCTGTATTTTCACTGGGAGGCCAGTTTATGAAATCCAAACCTCTTTCCAAATGCTTTCTCCAGATTGTCAGGTTTTTTCATGTACACATGCTTGTGGTGCTTCAGTGAGCACACAAGGAGCAGCTGTTTCAGTCCTGCAACCAATTGTGAGGTAGAGGTTACTGTTAGCAATAGAGTTGTCCACTGCACTGTGAGCACTGCTGGCTGTCATCCCATATGTGACAAGGGATCACCTGCAGGTGACAGAATGACATGAGACATGAAGGAAGTGCTAAATAGCTAAATGCCTGAAGATCTGATCTAACCACATGAAAGTTAAGATCAATGAATAGCATAAATTTTGCTTGTTGTGTGAGACAACTAAATTATATGGGTGGTCATAGCTTCTAGAAGATTGGTTCTCCAAGGGTCTGTTAAGAGTCAGAATGGATAACTGAGTCTTGGCTTCCAGTTCAGGCTCGCTGCTACGGTTATTGTAACACACCCAATTTTGTATGTTATGTTATCTTGTGTACTGATAACTCTTCAACTTCGAAAATGAAACGCAGAACTTATAGGAAAGAACTGATTTACTAGTACTTGTGTTGTAAACTGGTGGCTCATCTATTCAAGCCAAGGAAATGAGGATCCAGATCTGGCATTCTAATTGTTTGTTATTTTTTTCTTTAATTATTTTACTAATGGGAAAGTCAGGGTGGATGCTTTCAGTTCAGGGTGATCTGAAAGTCTTTTGTCAGCTACATTTTGGTTTAAGAAATGATTTTAATTAAATCTGGGCTTAACAACCTTAGAAGCATTTAGTGATTGCTATTAGTTTTTTGTCTGGTAAGTTGAAAGGTGAAACTAGCTTTTATTGTGCATGCTAAATACAAAGAATAAAACAAAACCCAGCTTTTGAGTTTGCTGCAGCAGCTAGAGTGCCGGGGGTGGGGGAGGGGGCGAGGAATTTGGGTGGAGAGTCTTGTTAAATCTGAATCCCAGAATGGACTTGAATTTCTCTTTGTGTTAATGAGACATATATTATTCAAAGAAGTTGCTGGTTTTTGACATGTTACTATTTTTAAGAAACTAATGACTGACTAGTTTTTAACATTTCCAGTCCCATTTTTCTTAATATGTTAAAGACAAATTACTGCCCAGAAGAAACAATGCCTTGTGAAGCGATTAGCAGTAATGAAACTACTTTTTTAGACTTGCATTTAAAAAGAAAAATGTAAAACTTTTGTATTCAAAGGATAGGATTTAAAAATACTTTCAAATGATACATGCTACCTTTGATACTGCCAATTACATTGAAGATTTAGACTTATATTTTAAAACATACTCTTGTTTTCTTTCTTGAAGTATCCTATGCATGTACATTCCTACCTAGAAATATGGCTGACTGTATTGCTTTATCCACTTTGCTTTAACAGAGCAAAAAAGAACTGTGGTAACATTCAGTTGTTTATTACGAACAGGAGTCTGTCTGCACAATGCTACATGCAAATGTAGAATGAGGGTTTAGGGTTTTTTTTCAGAAGATCTGTTATTTTAATGCAGCGTAATCTAGTCTATACTGTTTACAGAAGTGAAAAGCAAGGCTTAGCCAATCTTAATTGGTGTGAAGTATGACATTAACTAATAAGACCTGAAACATTAAACTTTCAAAGCTTGTAATCATGAGCCTTACCTACTAGTGTACAAAAGCAGTTCTGCAACTTCTGTATCTTTTATTGAGGCTGTGGCTCTGTTGGAGCTGTTGTTGTGTCTTCAATTGTCTGCTAGTGTCTTAAGTGATACTTAATGCCCAGGCGTGTTACATCACAGCTGAGTATGACTGCTGTCCTAACTTCAGTGTTGAAGGGAGGAAAGCAATTTAGAGAATGTGTTTGTGACTAGAAGAGTGTGGCCAAAGCTGGCTCCTCTGCAGCTTCCTGCTCTCTTCTCTCACTTACTGGAATGAAATCTAGTGTTCTGGAAGAAATAGCTCCTCTAATCCTGTAGATACTGACTATACTAAACTCTGCCTGGGCTTCGTTTCCATCTCTTCTACTGATTTACAGAGAGAATAGAAGCAATTACTGATGAACTTCTTTCTTGCTTCATCCCTATTGTGCCCAGTGATAAGTTTTAATAGTTAAGTGGCCAGGTCTGAATGTTTATTTTTCTCCTTTACACCAACCTTGCAACAGGAAAAGATAGCATCTGCATCCTTGCTGCTTCCTGAATATTTTTTTCCTTCAGCTTGCCATGGAGTACTTCTACAACTCTACAAAGAGTTGAACTCATCCTCTTGTTTTGTGCAGCCTCAGAGTGCTGCTGTACAAAGAAGAGATAACACCTTGTTCCCGCACCAATTCTGTCAGATATGCATATAAGTATATCAAAGTGTAATATAACCAGCTCTAGTTTGGAGTTGGTCTGGTAGTGGTGGTAAACATCAAATAATTGTGACACATTGAGTGTAGTACAAGTTCTCTGCACCATGGCAATGAAGATGGTATTTCCAAATTCTTCAATAGTGATGCAATGTGTGTGATGCTGTGTGTAAGGAAGTACATTGCCATACTTGAGTATCTGAAAAGTGCTTTGAGTATTATAGAAAATTTCCAATTGATATAGAAAATTAAGCTTTTAGTTAATTACTTTTCCTCATGTTAGCTAAGTGTGTGCTTCATGTTGTTTCAGTTTTTATAGCAGAAAGGAAGGTCTGTCTAAAGTACTGGTATAATGATCAATAATAATCTTTTATTTGTCATTTCCATAATAAAAATCGTTATTAATATAACAGGTGTGGATTTTCTTTAAACTGCTTTTTGCTGTTAGTAGAACAGTGAGTTGTAACTGAAGTTGTAACTGATTCAAATTTAAATTGCAGTAAGCTGAATTTTTCAGCTAACAAGGGTTCTGAAGTACAGAGAAGAATGGAGGGGCCTTTGAATAGGTAACACCCTGCACTGCTTGTATGTTAGAAGTTTCAGGAGCTCGGCTGGCTTTCAGGAAGTCTCTTACATGAGCTAAATGTAAACTAATAATTGAAAACATGACTGGCTATCTTCACATTAGGAGGAATGTGGTTCCAGACAGTTAAGCTCTTCCCTAGGCTGGCACATACTGCAGCAGTCCCTGCGTGCCCTCCAAGTGCGCAATATGTGACAGTTCCCATGTTCTTGCCCGATGCCCAGTTTTCTAGGTGATGTTGCTCCCCCCTCCAAGTTCCACCACAGAAGTGCCCTAAATAAATCTCCTCTGGCACTGCCCAAGCACCCTCTCACGATTTCTTTGCCCTTTTAGTTGTTAAGGTCTGGAGAACTTCTACAAACCTTGGCTGCCCTTCAGCTTTCTGGAGTTACTGTTACATATAGATGCTAGTCAGCACTTTCCCTCACTCCTTTCCTGCCAGAAAAGCAGCAGGTTAATGGTATTATTTAGGACCTTCCAGTAAGATGAATTTTTTGCTTTTTTCACTACATTATTTCTTCTGAATGTCACCCTCAGGAGAGTAAAAAGGTACTCCTTGTGTGCTCATATTTGAGATTACTTTGCACTTGTTATGGATGCTTCACTTTTTACAAGTGGTAATTGTGAGAGCAGAAGGTTCAGTTATATCTCAGATTAGTGACTTTAGGTTTACATTTCTTTTTTATGTATATTTTTGAGAGGGGGAGTAGAATGTTTAGTAACCTGTCATGGGGCTGCAGTTCACTGTGGGAAGGGAGTGTAATTCCATTCTGAATGCATCTAAATGGCTTTTTAAAGAACATACCACAGAATTAATGCTTTTTGCCATCAGTCTCAAATTACCGTGGCACTATTTTCTAGTTGCCTGCAAACGTCTAATAAGTTACTATGTTAACTTCGATAAAATGTTTAGTAATTCTTAATGACAGGGTTAGGAAATTTGGTCTTCTACAGGAAGCCATATGGCTTTTGACATGTGTAAAATGTCTTTTTAAAACCCAGCCACTGTATGCTTAATGTGTCCTCCTCATGGTTAAAGTGCACAGCTAACTAGTAGACTGTCAATACCATATAACCTTCTTGCTGTGATGATATCTAATACTAACAAAAAATTCAGTATTCTGGCTGAAAATCACTACCTTCAGTTCTGTGACTCCTTCAGGCTCGCTTAATTATTTTTTTATGGCACTGTGTCTTTCAGATTTGTGTCATTTTTTTTAGAAAAAAAAAGAGGAGGCATTTGTAGAACCTTCTATTTGCAAAAATGTCAGTCACAGAATGGGGTGATTGACGTGTTGAAATCTAGGAGTTAGGTGCCCAGAAGAATATAGGTTAGAAGGGAGGTCATTGTGTTCAACTCTGCTCAGAAGAGATCTGGTTTGATCACTTTGCTCAAGGCCTTGTCAGTCAAATTTTTAGTATCTTTAAGCATGGAGATTCCACAGCCTCTCTGGGCAGCCTGTCTTAATATTTGTTCATGCTTACTGTTAAGGAAAGAATACTTGTGTGTGTTCTCATGTTCCAACTTGTCTGCTGCCTCTCATGATGTCAATGTAGACCTCAAGGAAGAGTTCGGTTCAATCTTCTTTCAGCAGCTGTACACAGCAGTAAAATCAGCTGGTCTTCTTGGGGCTGAAGAAACCCATCTCTCTCAGCCTTGCCTTGTTACCTCATTGTGCTCCAGCCCCATACTCCCTTCAGTATATGTGTTTCTCTTATGCTGTGGAACTCAAACCTGAACATAAAACCCAAGATGTCATCTCAAATTATTAAAATTTGCATTGAAAGATGGTAATTGGTAATGTGTTAGTGGCATATGTAAAAATATGTGAGTACTCTGGTTCACAAATGCTTCTCTGAATGAACTTTATATATTGCAGAGCAAAATGTAGCAAGGACTTTCTAACTTACAAGGGTGATTATAATTCAAGCTTTTGATTAACTCTCCAAGTCTGGCTTTTTCAGTAAGGGTTTGGTTGGTATCATTGCTCATATATATTGAAGGTAGGAAGCAGAGGCAGTTTGTATCAACCTCATTATTTCAGTCATTTCCCTGATTGTAGCTGCACCCTTTGAGGTTTGGGGTTCTTGTTGGTTTTTTATTTTTGTTTGGGTTGTTGGTTTCTTTTTTGTTCTGGTTGTTTTGTTTGCCTGCAGTGAAAGCAGTGACTACGCTAGAGTGATTTCCTTTACCTTTTTAAGCAATTAGACTGTTGGAAAACCGTTGAGTCTTTGATAATTAAAACATCATTCATGGATCACTTTAAATATGAGATTACTTGTGTTGTTTTTAATTTAATCTTAGCAAGAAGGGCATCCATAATGCTGACATGTGTGTTTAATGCTCCCATTTATCATAAAATCAGCTAAAGTGCTCTGCATAAATGCAGCTACTTCTTACATTAACTCTGCTTTCACATATGTATACACATATGTACATGTATCTTACATCCTCTTGCATTTATTGAAAGTAGAAAAAACCTTTATTATAACCACTAGCCTGCTGTACTAACTTCATTTGGCATTAATGTTTAATAATTTGCTTTGATTTACAATTAAAAGGTACAAAGCGCTTATACTGTTGAAAAGCATTGAAGTGACAACTTACTTTATTTGACAGCAGCCTTCATTGTTCAAGTACTTCATGTACCTACTGCTGATACTCAGTTCTAAACAGCAAAATAAAGTTGGTAGTTTAGTCACCTGTGACAGGTAACTCTTCATCTTCTTTATGCTGCCGAAGGAAGAACTTCATTGGTTGCTTAGAAGTCTAAGAAGCAGAAACACTGCGTTGCTAATGTAGCAGTTTCTTCTTGTGCCTGTGGAAGCTGTAAGTGGTAGAAACATAAAATTTAGAATATGAGCAGAGTTAGTGCATTAGCTCTGCACATCTGTATGGACAAATACTCTTGATCTCTGGTTTTATCTGGAAACTTTTGTCTCATTACTGTGCGTGTGACAAAAGTGTGTTTCTGAAACAGGTTCTCAAATGCTTTACTTGTACTTTGCTGTGGACAGACATCAGATCCTGATGCCTCGGAAGCTGGTTGTTCATTCAGGCAGTAGTTGCCTGCCATTGTTAAATAGTTTGAGAAAGCTTGTGCTGTTAAAGTTGTTTGAAGAGAATTAAGATTGTGATTATTTCTTAAACGTGTTTGTTTTTTTTTTAACTGAATGTTAACTCTTGTGCAGTGGATTATTTTTCTTGAAATCTGACAGAAGGTTGGCAATGCCTCTTCAAAGGAGAGGTAATAATAAATCATGTTCTGCTGAGACCAACAGTAAATTCTTAAATTTTTTTATTAGATAAAACATGTTGGACTCAATGATCTCAGAGGTCATTTCCAACCTACTTGATTCTGTGATTCTATAAGGCAGCTCAAATGAGGCAGAGAAAAGTTGTCAGTTGGTTTTTGGTGGTGGTGGTTTTTTTTCTGGATATTACCCTTTGTGATTATGTTACAAAAGATTTAACAGAGATAATCTGGTCTTTTAACTGGTTATTTTCTCCTAGTCCAGATTAGGTTTACATTGCTAAAATGACATTTTTCCTAATAAAATGTTTTTATTAACATTGTGTGCTATAGCAAACCCCTAGTCAATCCATATTCTGCTTCAGGAGGTTTGAAATCTGCCCAGAGTGCAAGCTGATAAAATATAAATGGCTCCTGCTTCTATTTCTGAGCAAGGATAAAAAGTGTTACATCATGTTTATAGGGAGTTTTAGAGACCAAAACTGTAGTCTTAAGGCAGCTTAAGATGTGTTCTGGTTTGGAGTACAGCTGCAATAGCTGTAGCTGAGACCTACATCCTGGGCAGAAATTCTCACCCAACTCAGCTGGCTGCAGTTTTTTATTACGTCAAGTCTCTCAGAGGGTGTTGTGAAAAGAATAATGATTGATGCATCTGATACCATTTTATTTTGATGCAAGTCCCCAGTATTCAAGAAGCAGTTTAATGAGGTGATGCTGAGAAAAAAAGGCCTAGGTAAAAATTGCATGTTGACTTTGATCCTCAGTGTGGAGACTGTTTGTTAAGATCTATAGTGATGCCTCAAAAAAATTAAGACTTTAATCCTAATGTTTTTCTACAAAGTATCTTTACAGCTGCTGCCTTTCATATGAGTTTCTTCAGAGTGGGTTACTAAATTGGGGAGGTATTTTTGCATGTGCTTCAGAATTTGGTTCCTTCATTAGCATGTTTGTTACACATGCTTTGGTAAAAAACAGTAACAATTTGCATGAAACACCTGAGGAGTCTCTTGAATTATCTCAAGACTGTATCCTGATATGGAGCACACTTGTCTCCCTTCCCATAAATACTAATTGGAAAGCAAAACAGTAGAAGAAACTAGCTAGTAAAGGACATGGTAGTCTAAGTTGAGGAAGGCAGATCTACAAAGGTAGCTACATGTATGGTTGTAAAAGAGTGAACTGAGATGATGTTCCTCATTGCCTCAGGTGCTGTCCGTTTCTTGTTTTGCTGGCCAGTGGTGTGTCCATGCCAAGCATCCTGTATGCATTTTTGTGCATACACCTACTTCTTACTGACTTGTATCTTTCCCCTGGCATATATCTCAGCACAAAGATGATTTTTCAGGGTGTCCTACTACTTTCATGTTTCCTTTGCCGTGTGATGTTCCTTTGCAGCATGTGAAGCTGCTTTTGTTCTCTTTTCTAAGGAAACACATTTACACTGGTTTAGTAATACTTTTATGTAAAAACTAAGATTTCTTGACATTGTTTCTGTCATATGGGATTTTCTTCTGTCCATTAGTCCTTTTAAATATTTTGTTTTCAGTTACTGTCTTATTACTTAGACTTTATTTCCTCTACTCATTTCCTTTCTAGATCTTCATTAGATTGACTACAGCAAAACTGCTAATCAGGTGTACCCTTCTCCTGATCTTAGCAATTCCTCATGTCCCTGTGCACATCACATCTCCCACTGTTGCATAAACACTGCAGATTACTCCACAGTCAAATTCTTCCCTCCCCCTTGAAGGTTCTTTGTCCCAGATTCTGAATTCCGCTCCTGCTGAGGGCCATGCTTCTTGCTTCATCTCTTCCAGCCAGCCTCATCACCTTTCTCAAACTGCTGTTTCTGTGGGCAGCCAATTGGATGGGAAGAAAGAATAATTGGTACTGACACAGGCAGCAGGCTGGTTTCCTTCTTCAGCAGATGTTTCAGCAGAGATCTCTAGTGCCTCAGCAGCTACTAATATTGACAGCTTTTCTGGTATTGCTATTCTAGTGAACAAACTAGTAGAAAGAATTCTGTGGCTGACTTTAAAGTGTGGCTTCACTTTTGGCTGGAATAGAAGGCTGAGAACAGTCCTTTTGGTTTTCACAAGAGGGTTGGAGGTTACCCATGAGGCAGCAGTTGCAGAGCCCTTAATACCAAACTCTGGGCAGAACTGTAATCAGGAGCAGCATAGTAAGCCTGGGTCAAAACAGGCTTTGGGAAGGGATTGTCTAAAAATACACCTTTTAAAAATGCAAATATGTATCTCCTTTCTCCAGCAATTCAGATGGATGTATGTAAATAAAATGACTGGCCACAAATTATTTGATTAAAGCCTTTATAGTGTGTGTGCCAATCTGTGCAGTGCGGCTAATTGCATGTGTTGTTTTATAGTTTCTAACTTTCCTAATCCTCCTGTGGAAAACAGTCATGGAAAATGACTTGCTAGATTATAATGGGAATTGATCAGTGTCCTTTTTTTTCTTTTTTTTTTTAATGAAACTGAGAAGTAGTTTAAAGAAAAAAGTAACACTCACGTACAGGTAGACTGGTATCTGCAGCTTCATCTCTGGTGCTTTGTGGGTATTAAGGTTATTTTGATGTAATGAGAGTTTGAACAATGTATGTAAAATGGACAAGAAGCCTGTTTAAGGTTACTTCCTCCAGAGAAACCACATCTGGCTCAGGAAGTCCCTGGGCATTGATGGAGGCTAAGAGAAGCCTGACGCTTTCTTGCTTTGTTAATGTGTTTTCCTAGTGGCATCCTCTTTTGGGTAGTGTTGCAGTGAGATTAGCAGACAGAGGAGTCCTGTCAGCCAGTGTGATCCCTCTTGTGTTCTTATAATGTCTTGGAGAAAGATAGTGGAATGCTGCTTACATCATGAAAATACCAGGCGGTTGTCATTAAATTAGTTTCAGGCTGAGCTTAAAAAACCAAAAGTTTCTTTCATGAATTAAAAAGAAAAAGAAGTTCTTCCATGTGATCTTCATCCCTATGTCATATACCATGGATAGGTGACAAGTGAGTTGTCACAACTCACTTGATGACAAGAAGTTCAGGTAGTATTCTTGTGTAGTTTATTCTCAAAATTAGAAAAAACAAAGCTATTGTTAGGTGTCTTTCAATACTACATGAAAACAAAAAGCCTGCTTATTTATTAAACAAAAAGCGAGATTATTTCAGAGAACTGATACTATTTAAAGTACCTAAAGTTTATCAGTGTATTCTTTTCAAGTTTTGCCATTCTGCACCTTGGTTCTTTTGTGCAAGAATAATATCTTTTTATTTCTCCTATAGTTTTCGTGTTTTTATTCAGTTAGATATCTTAATAATTAATTTTTGCATATTTAAAAATAAGGCTTCTAGTTCTCAGTACTTTTAACTATGTATTATATGTATTATGCTACTTGCTACTACATTTTCCTAGAACGTGGTGACTATTCTTTTTTTCCTGCTTGTCAGGAGGGAAATATATAAATAGAAAATCAAGTTGTTGGCACAATCATCTCTAAAATTTATAGGCAATAACATGTACTGAGACCAAGCCTTTAATAAAGGGAAATAAGTACTGAACTAGAAGCACCAAGGCAAAACTGAGCATTAAAATAAAATTATTTAATGCTCTAATGGTGGATTTGGGAATAGATTTCTGGCCTACACAAGTCATTTGCCAAAGATGCAAATGCTTTTAAAACAAGAGTAGTTTTAGGCTTCAAGTGTCAGGAAAGGACTCTCCAAGTCTTTGTGTTGGCTTCCCATCTTCAGCTGTAGGCCTCACCTTAGTTTGACAACTGATGCATGTCCACTTGCAGTAAGAAGCAGGCAGACTTTTAGGAGAGGGTTGGCTGTTGGGTTTCTTTTGTTACTACTTTTTAGGCTTATTTCATGTTCCTAGGTAAGTCTGATAACTCTTAACATTTCAAACTTTATCTTGCAAAACCACAGGAAAAAGTACATAGAGCCTTTCATCAAAGTGGCTCAAAGTGTGATGTGCTTCATGTTGCCACCTGTTGACTGTATCCTGTTCAGGCAGTAGAATATGTGTAAGAATGAAGGAAGTCATTATGTTTCCAGTTCAGCGTTTAGAGCAAGCCAGGATTGAAATTCACCATTAGGATAATTCAAGTTGTGTGCAGATAGTTTCTGGTATGTCTTTGGAGACAAAGACTTTTCTCTAGTACTTGCTGAGGGTGAGGGAGCATACCAAATCTTACCAATGGTATGTGTGAGCAGAGCTGGCATCTTGCGAGTTCGAACATGTTTGTTGGCCAGTCCAGAGAACCAGAAACCTGCTTAGTCATAACCAGAATTGCAGGTGTGAAGTGTTGAAGCCTGATCTTTGAACAGCCAGCATATTAGTAAGAGTTGATACTCAGATTTAAACACATCCTTTTAAAAAAAAAAAATTAAAAAAAAAAATTCTTATTAAATCTTTCTGAAAAGATTTGCAAAAAGTACAAGGTGTTACAGGTTTGGGCTGAAAAGTGCTTTAAAATGCTGCTGCGTCTGCCTAGTTGACGATAGTGGTATGGTTTGTTTCACAACAGTTAGATCCTTGCTGTCAAATTAAAAGCTCTGCCAATTATTGCTGTGTCCTTGGGGGGTGTTTCAAGGTCAGGGAATGGTCGTTTAGTTTTCTTCCAAAAAATGTTCCTACCAGATGCTGATCACGATGCTATAAATAACTGCCCATGTATTCATGTATATCAAACCTGGATGGGAGTTTCATGTCATAGCAGGAAGATCATGAACAAGCATGAAACCTTAACTACATATAATGTAATCACAGACATATATGGACTGCAGTTGTCAGGGCACTGTACACATTGCAGTGATGCAGATCACATCAATGTAGTAAATCCAGTCTTGGACTAGCTGCTACCACTTTAGTGGCCTGTATGGTGATCAGCTCTATACTGATAAACACTGCCCTGTCCACTGGTAAAGGAGAGAGAAGGTGGGCAAGTTAAAGCAAAAGCTATTAAAAGAATCCACAAGATAAACAGTATTCTCCATAAGCTGATGTGTTGGCAGATAACAAATTGTTAAATTTGCTGTGCTTTTGATTCTTCTATCTTCTGTAATTGAACAATGAAGCTTAGTAGCTTCATTGGTCTTACCTGTCTGGCTTTCTGTAGCCATACCACCTCCATGCAGGTTATGCTTTCACAGCCACTCTCTAGGATAAATCTGTGTACCCTGAACCTTCAGGCTAACAGGTCTGTGTCTACTTACACCACTAAAATAAAATAGATTCTGAAATAAATGGACTAATACAAACAGAAGAAACTGAATTTATAAGACTAAATAAATAATAGGGAGGAGGTCTCTTTGCAATCATTTCACATGCTAGCTTTTAAATATTCATCTGCTTGCAGGTTTTATTGTTGCTGTTTGTGAAGTATTTGGCATAAATCAAATTCTTCCAAAGATATGTGGCACACCAGTCCTACGTGTTGTTTGTATAGAATAGACTCTTTCATCCAAATCTGAGTAAGCTCCCAGTTCAGTTTGAGTTGGAGTCTCTTTGCATGGGCTATATTCTGTGAATAGCTGTTCAAAGGGACTTTTTCTCAGTTCATCAGTCTTTGAAATTCAACATGGCTTTAGAACTTTTTGCAGTACGAGATTTACAGCGTTCAAACTCCTTTTGCCCTGCTAGTGTTTGTCTGTTTAAGATGACAATTAGTAGTCTTTCTTCCTATCTGTCTCCTGGTGCAATTCACCCATTCAGTTTGCAAACTACTTTACCTCATTTGTGATCTAAGTGGAGTTTAAATCTTGGAGCTTGCTGCTGTGTCAGTGAGTAGAGCTGTACATTTTAATCAAATGACCTTCTATACAGATGAGGAATAATTTCTGTTTGTGGAATCTGGAAATATTTTGATCTGGCCAGTTAATGGAGGATGGAGAAGGAGAGCAACTCCCCACAATGCCAGAAGCATAAGTGCAGACTGACATACCTGGATTAATTGAAATCTCACAGATAAAAGCTAATAAGGAGCCTTGTTCACAGCAGCTGGTAACCTTCAGTTGTCATTGGAGTTTCTTGGCACTCAAGAAGATGTAGCTGCAAGCCTTGAAACTCTCTACTGAGGACAGAGTGTGTAAGGAGTTACAGAGAGCTAAGGTGTGTGACCCATAAACCTGCTGGCCTCCTGCTATATTCCAGCCTCACTGGGACAGAGCTGGCTCTGAACCCTTCTCCTGGCGTGGTGGGATGCCCTCAGAAGGGTGCCTTTGGCATGAGGCAGCTTGGCAGCCCTTTTGACTGTCTCCAGAAAAATACTTGTGTTGCTGACTGGCTTGTGTTGAGTTCCTTCTGTTGCCAAAGAATTGTCTCTGCTGTCATTTGGATGGGAAGTGAGGACATGCAGTATTTTTCAGTGTCTCTCTGTGTTGTTATAAAATAAAGTTATATACCAAGTCCCACAGTACTGGAAAGGCCTAATTTTAAAGATGAACAAATAAATCCACTCTGTTGAAGCCACTAAAGAAAGTCCACTTACAGGTTTTTGCCTCATTGTGGCATAGGTGTGGCTGAATATTGTCTGACTTTCGTGCCTGTCAGCCTGATTTCTTTATTATCTTTCTGCTGCAGTAGAAATGATGAGAGATATTCTGTGATGGGTCACTTCATTTTGAGGAGTTTTATGCAAATTTAAATCTACCAGTAGATACTCATTATTCATATAAATGGATTAGCAGTACTTTGATTAAAGAAGAAAGCAACCAAAACAAAAACCAAGACTAGATTTGCTCTTCATGCTCTTCCTGTGAATTTTGAGACAGTTTTCTGTGGCTTAATAGCTGGCCTGTTAAGCAGAGCAGGTACTGCAGGTGCCTATGTCACAGTGCAGTAGTTGCAGCCTACCATGTCCAGGGTATGCCTATCCCAGGAATATGTCCTGTAAGAGGTTCATTTAACCTGCTGAATGTCCTTGAGAGAAAGTGCTCTAAAGCAGCCATCATTCTGTAAGTTGGAACTAAATTAGTTTGTCCTTTTCTGTGGTATCCTTGGAAATAAAAGCTAAAAAACTGAAGGAAAACTGTAATGTCAGTCATCTAATTTACAGGGAAAAAAAAAAAAAAAGAGATGGCCAAAAAATTTGTACTAAAACCTCTTTTAAAAATTATTCTTTGCATAGCCTTCACCAAGTATATGTAACAGCTTCTGATTCAATTCTGACTATTTAGGTATGCTGTGCCTTTTTTGACTTTAAATAACTGGCTTTTCTTTTACAGTCTGACTTCAAGCACTCAATATCACAAAGTTTGACAAGCCTGTACCTAATTTGACTGAATGTGTTGGAGCTAGAAATTTTTTCCCTTTTTTTCTTTTTATCATAATAGAATTCTTGCTAAATTACATGACTGCCTCAGCTATGTTAACTTGCTATGTTAACAAGCAGTTAGAATAATCTAGAAAAACCTGGTCTTAACTGTCAGCCCATGGGGAGGATTTGGTGGAGTGACTCTAGAGAGCTACCTTTGCTTTGGAAGATAAAGGAAATACCTGTTAGGGTAGCACATAAAGTGAAATAGAGGTACTACAGAGCTGAATGCCAGATTGTTAGCTGACTGGAAACGCAAGAATACAGGTTCACCTTGTGGTTTCTTGCTGGTGATGCCAATAGAGCATTCAAGTTAATGGGAACTGGGCTGAGGAGACTTATTTATTGGCTGTGTATGGAAAATAATTTGGTCTCTGATTTGGCAACTGATATATCAAATCCTTTTATTGTATTTTGTGGATGCAGACTTTCTTTCATGGTATACCCTCTGCCCAGAGTCTTTGGACTACCTTATTTTTTCCAGGGTTCTCTATAATGGTTTATAGAAAGCCATACTTTGGTCGTATAAAACTCATCTGCTAAATTGACACAGCCTCCTTCTCCCCATTAAAGCACACAATGCAGCATTCCTTTTATATCTGGAATTGGAATCCAGAACACGTTCTCTAGCTGACTATGTTATGTAGGATGTGAAGAAAATAAGCAAGAAGTGAAGCTGTCTTGACTTTGAAATAAATTGAAATATAATTGAATTGTTGGTTCAGCATATGTTCAAAACACTGTGTTCTTTGTTTCCCTTTTAGTCTCTGTTGGAAAAGTTCTTGATCCCTAATGCTTCGCAAGCAGAAAGTAAAGTTTTCTATTTGAAAATGAAAGGAGACTACTACCGTTACTTGGCTGAGGTTGCTGCTGGAGATGACAAGAAAGGTATTGTATGTCGGCTCATGGATAAACATTGTCCAGCTCGATTGCTTTTGGTGACAACTCTAATTTTAGAGTAATTCTGATTTGTATGTAAATTTCTTTAGTAATAGGCTTCCTGTTGTCTGAAGGAAAATCCTAGATTGTTGGCTTTCAAAGGAGTTACAAAAATTTCCACGTACATGCTGATGGAAACATGAAACAGACACTGAGTCACAAAATCTTGATATTGTCTCCAACTTCCACATGCATTTATCTGTTTTATCAATGAAATAACAGCTTATGCATTTCTGTCTGGCTGAATGTCAGGGGTTTTAGCTCTTTGTCGTCTTGTAGCTTTCTGAAGACTTATTCTTGCAATTTCTCCTGCATTTCTACAGACTATAAGAAGTCTGCATAGGTTCAGTGAGCAAAGAGACAAGAAACAACCTGGAGGAGAAAAGG
The DNA here is from genome assembly GCF_049639895.1 of Pseudopodoces humilis. Classification (NCBI taxonomy): domain Eukaryota; kingdom Metazoa; phylum Chordata; class Aves; order Passeriformes; family Paridae; genus Pseudopodoces; species Pseudopodoces humilis. The sequence continues at coordinate 20,522,142 of NC_142200.1, forward strand.
TTTAATACAATTAATCCTACTGTTAGGAAAACTTCTGTAAATTTTCTGTAATTTCTTCTGGTAGTTTAATGTCCAAATGAATTGTTTTCATGTAAGCAGCTTATCATAATCACAGGTAAGTTGCCTTTGCCTAAATTTAGGTTAAAAAGTTAATATTAGGTACTCAACTTTTTGAGTTCCTTACGTGCTGTGGTTGGAAACACCCCAACAGCATTGCTGCCTCCGTGCAGAGTCCCCTTCAGTTCAGAGCAATGCATTAGTTGAGATCCAGCTCACTGCAATCAGTGCCAGGCTGTTTCCTGGAGCCACTTCAGGGCTGTTGGCAGTGTGCCCTGAGGAGCAGCACACTTGAGCACAGAGCCAGCCTGGTGTGTCACACTCCTCACTTGGGCTGCCCTGAGGCCCACAGGAGTTGGGGATGCGTGATGAGCTGTGCGGTGCCAGGCTGCTGTCGGCAGCATCTGCTTGGCTCCTTGTGGGGCTCCTGAGCACCTGCAGCCCCTGGCTTGCGCTGCTCTTAAGCTAATAACCCCCCCAGTACGGCACAGAACGATGTCTGTGGGACTTCAGGGACTAGATTGAGTTTGGCATAGAAGGGAAGCAAACATGGAATAATTTCGGGGGATAGGTGTATCTGCCTTACTGGCATGTGTTGTATCCACATTACACAGTGAAGCCCAGTTTTCCCAGCACGCTGGACAATGGAGTTACACAAAGATCCTCAGACTTAGTATGTAAGGCTCAATTTGATTTCTGGTGTTTACTGCATGCACACTGACCCAGTGTTGGTGACTGCAGAATTGTATGTTACCAGTGCTTTAGATCTGTTGTAGAGAGTTACTGTGTTTTCCTTCGGTAATTTTGGTGATCTCTGTTCATATGCATAAGAGGTACAATATTTCAAGTCCCAAAGTTTCTTTTTCTGTTGAGGATTAAGTTACAGGCTCTAAAATTAGACTGTGAAAATCTTTGTTTAAAGTGCTTTTAAAGTTTATTTACCCAGTCTCCTGGCTGAGCAGTTTCCAGTGGGTTTCCATTTTTTCAATTCATGCCCCACCTCCAGAGTTTCATGTCACATGTTTTTCCTGTATGTTGTCTGTGACCTTGAAGAAGAGCAGTTGATAATTATTGTTAAGGAAAGAATAGCTGTTGAGTTGGACAGTATTCTTCCAGCCATTTGCAGTAAATACAGAAACAATATAAAGCTTCCAACTCTAGGAATTGGATTTTTATTTTCATAAACTACATTGTTTATTTTTATGGAATGGGGCTTCCTTATGGCAGTCTAGCAGACAGGAATGTCAGGCAGGTACCTCACTCTATTTTATCCTTGAACTTTGGAGCTGCACTTTCTAAAGAATTCAAGGTTAGAAACTTCTTTATACTGTGTGACTGATTTAAAAATTAACAGAATACATCGAATTATACACTGAGTGCTCTGAATTATTGCTCAAAAGGTAACTGTTTTCTCAAATAAGGAGAAAAAATACACTTTCTGTTTTGAAGATATGTTAAAGAAAAATTACTAAAACATAAAACTCTCAGCTTCATTCCCTGAAGTTACTTATTTTTCATTCTGCTTGTTTTGCCTTTTATAAACAGCACCATTTTCTAAGGATTTTCCATTATGACAAGAATTAAACATTTCTCACAATTTTTAAATTTAACTTACAGTAAACCTAGTTCTTCTCAACTGTAATGTACTAACTTCTGGTCATTTTCAAAGTATTAGGGCAGCTGTCTGATCTGAAGCATTCCATTATTAGTGATGAGTGCAGAGAGACCAGTGTTGATGACTGTGCAGTGCATGTCCTCACTCTTCCATTTGGAGGAGAACAATATGATGCTTTAATTTTTGTGAATATCTAAAGGTGAACAAATAGTGATTGTATAGACATCCTGAGTATTGGTTTTGTTTTCAGACTTGGAGTCTGAAAACTTCATACTTAAATCCTGATGTACTTTTAAGTCCTTACCTTAAAATTCCTTTCTTTGTTTTGAAATACGTGTGACTACACTCTGGCAGACATCATGCTGGATGTATTTCTGGTTTGATCTAGAAATGTTAGGGTTGGAGTGATTTTTGCATCTGAATTGAATGACTTTCTGCCCACCTTTTTCTCAGCTGCTGGTGGAGAGCTGAGGAACAAGTGCCCCTTTGTGCTCAGCATCTCCCTGGCCCCAGCAGCTTGTGGGCTGTATTGGGCCATGAGCTCTGACTCGTGCAGGCAGAACCAGCTCTAAGTTCAGGTGCCTTCAGTGAGAAAGGAAACTGTTGAGCTCTTCAGTCTTCATATAAACATTGTAGCTCCTGGTTTTTGCCAGGTGTTAATAACTTGTACAACTAAACCAATTAAGAGGGACATGAGATTCACCTTTAACATAAAAAAGCCAAATTATTAATTTTTCTCCCTTCAAAGTTTGTAGGTAGTAGAACTTCTAAGTTAGGTAAAAATGCTTTCCATATCTGTATAGGAAATAGAACTATGTTGGAAGCTTTTAAAAATACATATTTTATTTGAGCTGGGGTATGCCACGCTATTTTTGCAGAGCAGTTTGAATGGAGACTCATAGATGGCTGTTACTGAAAGGGTTCAACATGACAGGCAAAGATCATCAGTGTTTCCTGTGACTAAAATGTGGCTCTCTAATGCACTGCAGTGTTTAAACACATTGAAATTGTGGTACTCCATCAAGTAGATGGTGGGTTTTAACTTCAGTGTGACAAAACTGCTGCAAACATTTGTAAATGCAAGTAGTCACAGGGTGTTGGGAAGATGCTCAAACTTGTGATTTGGTCAGTAACAACTTCCCTCCTTTTTAATTATTTGAAAATGTAATTTAATAAAATCTTTGCTAAATTGCAACTTACTCGGTAAAGTGCTCATTCACAGGCACTCCTGACATGGTTTCTTCATGCAAGTGTGTGCACAGTCCTGATTGTATGTCTGGATACAGTGTGTGAATTACTTACTTGTTGTGGGTTTTGTTTGTGTTTGTTTTTTACCCAAAGGGATAGTGGAGCAATCACAACAGGCATATCAAGAAGCTTTTGAAATCAGTAAAAAGGAGATGCAACCAACACATCCCATCAGATTAGGTCTGGCTCTGAACTTCTCCGTGTTCTATTATGAGATCCTCAACTCCCCGGAGAAAGCCTGTTCCCTTGCAAAAACGGTAAATCAAAGAGGGGGAAATTCCATTTAGATTATTTGCATAACCTTTTGTCACATGGCTAATGGAGTTGTTTGTTTTTATAACACTAGGCTTTTGATGAAGCAATTGCTGAACTTGATACATTAAGTGAAGAGTCATACAAAGACAGCACGCTAATAATGCAGTTACTGAGAGACAACTTGACAGTGAGTATCATCAAACTTTGCATATAGATTACAGGATTGGTCTTCCTGGCACTCCAAGTTATCCTTTTTGTTCCTGGCCATGGAGTTGTGTCTGTCACTCAGAAACAAGTCTATAGTGCATCACCCTGAGCTGAATCTTTTTCCTGCCTAGTTAGTTTTTAATTTTTTTGTTGGCATGCTAATTAACATGATTTTCTGACAAATGACAAGTTAACCACATTTCAGGTTATTTTATTCAAGGAATCTAGCATGTTTAAATGATGAGTCTGGACTTTGACTAGCAAACCTACTACCCAATGTTAAAACAGCATTTGAGAATACAGTAGCGTTTGCCTCTTTAAAGCTTATATCAGTTTTCATATAGCTTGTTCTGCATGAATGTATCTGCAAAGAAGAGATTCTACATGAAAACTGGAAACAAAGCTAGCATCTACCAAGTCCATTTAAGGACCTGTTGTTAAGAGGATTTTTGTTTGGCTTCAATTTTGGTAAAGCTGAAATGGAAATCAGTGCTATTTCCATGGCAGTTGTAACATAACTGTCTTAATTCCTTTTATTTTTTTCCTCCTCCTTGGACTCACAGCTGTCTGTGGTATAAGTTGTCAGAATAATCAAAATCTTCATCTTGTGTGTGGGCTTTTTTTACCCTACTTTGAACTTTAAAACTGGCAAAGATAAACATCTAAAGCAAATGAAACTTAAATATAAGCAAACATGCAATATTGTAATTAAATGGCTTAGTCCACTCCTTGGTCTGTGGGGAGAAGAGCTGCAAGCAAGAAAATAAAAAGTATGAAACACTTCTTGTTGCCACTTGTAGCTCCTTGTTAATACTTTGTGCTTCTGATATTAGGGACCTTCGCAAAAAAAACAAAACTACGAGTAAAATTGTACAATTGTATAAAATCGGAGTTGCCTTACTTTCTGCTTCTGTGTCTAACATTTAATTTCTCTTGTCTTTTGGAGCCTTTTCCACTGAAATGGCAAATTAACACTGCAGCAAAAACTACTTGTAATTGTTCCATTTGTTGCTTACAAAACAAATGGAAGTGATTTCTCAACCTCTGTATTGGAGACAAATACAGGGTTGGCATTGCTCTCAATGTCTGTGTACTGTCCCCTTGAGTGGGATTGCTCAAGAGCTGCCTTCTGAATGAGTGGTTTTGAAACAGAGAGTAGAAGCTGACTTTAATTGCCGGCTTCCCAGTAAAAATAATGTAAAGCTTGTCATAGCAGTTAGAAAGCAAATTGTTTCACTCAAGAACAAAAGTTGGACTGAGCTACCATAGTCTGTGAGTTAGGGAAGTAGGCCTGGTAATTGATGTGAGCTTTCCATTACAAGGGATAAAGCTGTAAACAAATGCAAGATTCCATATTCTTGAATGAATGATGTGTCTTTCCTTAAATGCTTAGCATGATCTGTACAATTGTATTGATTACATGTTTATCCACAGCTTCTTGAGGTAGAAAATAACTTTTGATATATATGTGTGACTGATAAAGACTATAGTGAATTTCATAAACATAAAGAAGGTCTGTTTTGCTAATTATGCAAGTGGTGGAAGTCTGAGGTATGTGGGCTTTAGACAGTGGTTCAGCATGTTGATCAGTTCTGTGCAGTAGCACTCCTCACTTGTTGGTTCTGTTTTACCTCAAATCTTGTACGGCTGAAGAAGTCTGTGTTCAGTCTCAGTGGGGACTGAAGACAAAGAAGTGTTCAGAGGGCTGTTGAACATACTGTCAACATCTGTTTTACTGGAACTGCTAGATAATTTTTTTGCTCTCTTATGAATTTTTTTTTCCTAAATAAAAGGCATCCCTTCTTCCTATGCCTTTTCCCTCTCAGCAGATTTGTTAAATTGTTCTTAATATCTCAGTTGGTAAAATTGGTAATGCCCCTTTCAAAGCACTCAGGCCCTTTTACCCTAATTGATGTGTATTTTAGATTGGACATGAGGAAAATTTTCATCACTAAAATTATCAAGCATTGGAACAGGGAGCCCAGGGACGTGATTGAGTCACCACCCCTGGAGGTATTCAGTTTGTGTAGATGTGATATTTGGGGATATGGTGGACTTGGTGGTGTTAATGGTTGGACTTCATAATCGTGAAAGTCTTTTTCATCCTAAAAGACACTGTGACTGTATTCTAGGGGTGATGATTTAGGATGGAAACCTCTGATGGAATTCTCATAAAACTGTTCTTACTAACTCTTCTTTACAAGAATAGCGCTGAAATTGAGACTAATGTAATATTACAATGTAGTAAAGATTGCAGTGCAGGTCTAGAAACAGACTACTGGTGTGCTGTTGTCTCCAGTGAAATAATTTGTTGTTTTTAATGCCTTCAGCAAGGAAGATTAAGTGCAGATACCATGCATTATGTTCACAGCAAGGACAAGGCTACTGGTCTTATGCAGGTTCACTGTTGCCTTCTGCTCCTGAAAGCATTAAGTGTTTCTTAGGATGGATTTTAAAAATAAAGGCGTTCTGTAAGACTTCAGTGCTATAGCACTGTAGGTGGAGAGAATTAGTTGGTTTTGTGTTCCACCATCTTACACTATAGAGCATGAATGATTGTGTTAATGCTTCTCTGACTCCATAAAGTGAGGGATGACAAATCGTACTGGGCTGTGAATAGTTTGGAAGCAGCCAGCATGGAGATACTTGGTTCACAAAATAATTTTTTTGGCCATGACTATTGCTGTGGAGCTGATGGTTAGTTTCCTTAGCTAGTATTTAATCTTGATATATGGCTCCTTAGTATGATTTTATGGAGCTGAAAATAAAATTTTGTGCATGCTTAGCCTGACTTTCTTCCCTCCTTGCCCTGCCCAAGTTTAGCAACTTTCAGTATTCTGAAAGTTGCTAAAGGGGAGCACAACTAACTGAACAGAGCCAAGGGATAGAGATTTTTATGAAATATTTTGGGGTTTAAAAAACAGAAAAAACCTTCAGAAAGGGATATAAAACTTGCTTGAGGAGAAAGAAAACATTTAGCTGATCAGTAGGTCTGATTCTTGCCTGCTTGTTAGTCATATTTTAGTGAGCCTTGTGAGTAAGAGGATTGCATTTTGACTGTTCATAAACTTGCTCATTAAATGCAGTGTAGAGTTGGGTCATCTAGAACTGAGTTTCCGTCTTGCCATAGCCAAGAAAGAGATTCATGTTACTGTGTGCCTTTTCTTTCTCCACAGTACTCAGTAGGATCTCTTAGAAGTTGTTGTTATTATTAACATATAAGCCTTCTTTCTAAAAATTACTTACTATTTATTAGTAATAAGTGTATACTAATGTACCTGTTACTCTGTTTTCTTTCCTAAACAGTTGTGGACATCGGATACCCAAGGAGATGAAGCCGAAGCAGGAGAAGGAGGGGAGAATTAACCAGCCTTCCAAGTTCTGTCTGCCTCATTCTGAAATTTAAACAGTAGACCATTTGTCATCCATGCTGTCCCACAAATAGTTTTTGTTTACGATTTGACAGGTTTATGTTACTTCTATTTGGATTTCTATATTTCCCATGTGGTTTTGTTTAATATTAGGGGAATAGAGCCAGTTAACATTTGGGGAATTTATCTGTTTTCATCTGAGGTGGCCAATATAGGGTTGTGAAATTTTTATACAAGTTTTACATGTTTGGCATAGTACTTTTGGTACATTGTGGCTTCCCACAAGGCCAGTGTTAAAACAGCTTTCTATGTCAGGCAAAGATGACTGCTTGCATATTGGTCTGTCACGATGGAAAAAAGGGATAATCAATGTTGCAGCCACAGGTGTAGTTAGACTGAATATCCAAGCTGGAGCACACATGGCTGTGGATAACTGATGTCCCATAGATATTGCATGTCAGGTGTACATGTGACATCTGTGGAATATTCCAATCAAGTGTACATCTTTGATTGCAGCTGAAGTGTTCCTTAAGACAGTTTGATAACCCAGTCAGCTTTCTCTAGAGAAGGACAGAGAAACGGTTCACATTCCATTATTTGTAAAGTTACCTGCTGTTGCTTTCATTATTTTTGCTACACATTTTATTTGTATTTAAATGGTTTAAGCAACCTAAGAACAAATGTACAAGTAAAGATGCAGTAAAAAATGAATTGCTTGATATTCATAATGACACTGTATATCGAGCACAGCAGTAAAACAAAAACCCATGTATTTAACTTTTTTAGGTTTTTTGCTTTTGTGATTTTTTTTTTTTGATACTTGCCTAACATGCATGTGCTGTAAAAATAGTTAACAGGGAAATAACTTGAGATGATGGCTAGCTTTGTTTAATGTCTTATGAAATTTTCATGAACAATCCAAGCATAACTGTTCAGAACATGTGTATTAAGTTGATGTAAGTGGAATAAAAGTTTTATGAATGGACTTTTCAACTACCTTTGGTGTAGATTTCATGTCATCTGTTTCCCAGACTTTTTAGAGGAATGGCAGTACTATACAGAAATTCAATATGAAAGTGTATTCCTGTTATGGAAAAATTTAATACACATTAGGTAGGCATTTAGTTCATTTTAGGGAAGTTGAGATTGAATACCCCATACCCGATTTTAAGATTGCTCTAATTGATTAGTTTACAACTTTTAGGTGCCTGAGCTTTCTGACTGTTCCTGACTGGAACTCTGTAGATTAACAAACATAGGCAGTCCCCGGACTTACAGCAAAAGGCGTAAAAAATTCTTTAAGAGCTGACCTTTTGGAATAATTCTATTTATGTGGAAAACCCTGAAAGGCTACTGTTGGGCCTTTAAAGGAGAACTGAGTGGGAGCCTCCATGGAGGATTCAGACACTACAGCTCAGTTTGTGGAAAAGCCCAGAGTGATGGAGCAATGATGCTCATGCATTCCCCATCCCCAGCGAGGTGTGCACCCATGGTATTCAGAGTAACTACGGCATTTGTGGATACTTGGTGTGAAACTGAATTAGTTATAGGGAAATTGAGACTGATTTTCAAGTAGTGTCATATCCCTGTCAAGTACCAAGGATCTTGGAAAGTAATAGAATTGTATTAAATTATTCATGTTATACTTATATAGTCACCATGAGGGAAGCTTGAGTGGCTTTCTGTTGACTGAGCTGCACCTGTAAGCACAGTGAGAAAGTATTGTCTAGTTTTACATACTCTTTACTGGGGTGAAAAGTTACCAGGTTAATCTTGGTACCTGGAGAAAACAGTTGAACCACCTCACTGAACATGAGCTCAGTGGCCTTACCCGTCTGCATATGGAATTGACTTCAGCAAGTTACAAATCTTACTTTTACAAGTTATTCTTGTATTTAAAAAAAAGTTTTCATCTTTGCATTTGTATCATGATGTTCCGTTTCCAGAAGCATCTGAGCTCTTTATTTTGGTATTTAAGGATTGAGATTGGTAGTAAAGGTGGTTAGGGTAATTTTACACCTTTATAAAAGTAGTTACGGACATAGTCACCATTAATAGAATTGGAAGGTGATAATCTGTTAGAGTACGTAATAAAAATTAGAATCTGATTAAGAACAGGAAAAAGGGAAGTGTATGGAGGGCAGAGGTTAACGAGGCTTTCTGAGGAGAGCTTGGTACATCTCTGTCACCAGTGAAAAAGTAACAATGACTTCTTTAATACATGAAAGCACTTGTCAAAAGGAAAAAGCAGTAATCAAATACATTTACAAAACAAAGAGCTACATTCCAGTCTGGAAGCAAGGCGAGTTGACAGACCATGACTAAAAAAATTCCAGTGGCGATATTTGATCCACTTTTAGAAAGGACCACAGCTCTGTAGCATATGTGAGTTCTGTCTTGGAGACGCTTTAATGAAGATGTTGCCTGCTTCCCCGACTAAGAAAATTTTGAGTAATAGGGTTCTGTGAAGTAATTCCATGTGCCTGGAGAAATCAAGGTATTCCTGAAAACTATGAAGCACATATAATCAACCAAGTGGAACACAGCAGAAGAAATATTTTACTACTGTGCCTTTAAATACAAAATACAAAGGTACCTTTACATAGGTTACTGAATGGTACGGTAGGTTTTGTTTTTAAGAAAGCCTTCTCTGAACTCAGCAGTTATGCTGATCTTTTAAATACCACAGAAGGTTCACATGGAGTCTTCATTTCCCCCATTCTTACACTCAAGTGATCTACAATCTATGATGATGAAAAATGTTCTGTACTGAGCGATCAGCCTTCTCTTACTACAAATATGTTTCCATGTATTTTGAGTCTTTGTTCTGACTCGAAGCCCCTGAGGTGTCGCCGCGCCGCCTCCTGCTTTGCTGAGCAGAAAATGCTGCTGTGGGCCTCGCATGCTGTGAGTGTTGAGTGCAGGACTGACACCACACGCTGCACACCCTCCTGGGGTCTGCACAGGGCTACAAATGAGGGATGGGCAGCACAGCTTGAGCAGACAAAACCAGGAGGGATTGGGGGTGTCTGCATGAATCCCCACCACTGCACCTAGGGCAGCCAAGCCTCTGGCAGCCTTGTTCCCCTCTGATGGGGATACCTCCCAGGGTGGTGCCATGGCCACACAGAAGCTTTAAAGGCACAAGTTTGGGGTGCTGCAGATGCAGCCCTGACAGCCCAGAGAGTGCCTGTTGCACTTGTGGTCACTCAGCTGGCTGCACTTTCTGCTGAGGTGTGCAGCAGGCAGCGTGTGGTGGGGTAAAATCCCCTACTGCCAGTAAATCACAGCTCAGCCAGGTCCTGGGAGGCTGGCATTTCCTGATTCTGGACAGAGGACAGAAAAAAGAACAGACAGCCCTTTGGACAAGAAAATTTATTGAAAGTCAAGATGTAGCCACTTTTCACAACTCTCTTGGATTTTTTTTTAATGGTAAGTAGTTTTATTTTTTTCCAAAGTACAGTTAAAACTTGTTGAAGGGGAATTTCAGCCTTTTGGAAAATGATCACTCAAATCACCTTATAAACAGGGGAGTTTGTTTGCTACTGGTATGGTTTTAAGGTGCCTCAAAACTCATGTGGGGAAAGCTATTCTAAATAATCACTATTATCTTTGAGCAGTATTCAGAGACCTTACATTAATCCTACGTATTTCACTGAAAATAATTTTTTTGCCTACTCAACCCTTTGAAAAGCTGTCATTGCCTGTTAGCTGTAGTAGTAGGAGCTGCTAGTTGTGATGAGACCCAAGCAGACTTTTCAAGTCTTGAGGTTACTTTCTACAGTAGAGGTTGCTTTATTTGTTTATTCTTCCGTTGCAAAATCATTTGTCCTAAGGATTTTTCTCCTTTTTTTCTATCCTCTTGTAGCTGGGTTTGAAATAACAAAAAATATTTTTAAACCTACCAAGTCCTAAGTGGTACTTGATCTCTGAAAAATTCAGAAATATTCATGATAAGACACAACTTCAATATGAATCCTGGTAATTAAGCTCAATTCAATGCTTTTTACATTGTGCTCTGCTGTGTCCAAACTCTGCTTTTGAGAGATGAAGACAGAAAAGTGCTCTGAAGGCTTTCTGTCCTGTGTAATTCAGTTTCCAACTGAAAGCAGAAAAGCTGAGGCAGCTCCCCTGGTTTAGTCTCAGGATTGATGTGATTTTCCTGGAGTCGGCACTTCACATTATCACCAGTTCTTGGGAGCTGAGAGTCAAATTACCTCTCCTCAGTGAGGCTGAGGCATGGCTTCAATAGATGCAAAGCACTTCCATCTTTAACTGTGTGCTTGAAGCAGAAGGAGCTATTCTAGAGGAGTGGATTTGCTCCACAGATGAGCAGGGCGACAAGGGGCACAAGCCATCCCATCAGCACTGGCTGGAGTGGGAGGACTCCTGGATCCTGGGGTGAGGCTCTTACTGGGCCTTGTCTCCACCATTTAGGTGAGGGATGCACCTGCTAACATTTATTAGCAGTGAAATGCAGGGAAGAGCTGAGTCAATCATGCCACATGCCAAATTGCTTTTTTAGAACTAGGGAGAAAATGACAACTTCAGGTTCTGGTCTCAGGCAAAATAGAGCAACAATTATGGCTTAAAAGTAGGAGTTCCTAAGGGCTTTGGAGGTTCACTCTGCAAGCCATGCAGTTTTGCTTGGCCCCTCAGGAGCCCACATTTCTGGAACATTCGAGGTTCCTGTAGCAAACAAGGCAGTTTTAGATATCTTTGGAGAACTTTCTGGTAGAGCTGTTCTGCAGAATTATTTTATTTTTTTTTCCCCAGAAACCTTTTAAGATCACTGCTCAGATGGTTGTTTTGCCCTCCTGGCAATGCCTCCAGATGTTACCAGAATGTAGTGGCTGAAAGTAGCCTTGAAGGAAGCTGGAACAGGGTCCCCCATTTCAGCTATTTGATGCAGATCTGGAATGCTGTAATTCATTGCAGACCCATTACTTTATGTGACTTCTGACTGGGAGGAAGAGGTCAAAAAGAAGAGGTTTCAAGGACAAAACTTCAAATATGTCATGCCCTGAATTACATATCTGAGGCTTGTCTTGAAAAGGGATTGGAAAATAGTACTTTCAACCATAGACTACCTTCTTTTTGTTTTGCTCTTTCTTAGGGTGTGTGTGTTTTATGGTGGTTTGTTTCTTACTACAGATATGCTTCTTCTCTGAAGCAAATTATTTTTGTTGACCAGGTATTTCTTGCCTGGCAGGAAACATCAGTTTGAGTGGGAAAAATTAATCCTTTACAGTTTGTTTACTTTATGGTCTCCTTGCTTTTAATCCCGGTCCCTTGTACAAACTGTACTGTAGTGTTTTAAAGTTGGACCATTTCATCAGGAATCATATTTTGGTGAGTAAAGTGGTATCTGTGTATTGGAAGCATCCACTGGCAGTGCCGTTGGCTGTAGAGGAGTGTGCAAACCACATAAAATCTGAATATCATACACCTGAGCTGCCATCCCAGGCAGGCTGGGTGGACTCCAGTGACCTGTAGGACAGACACATCAGCTTGTCAATGTGCAAATTTGCAAAGCCAAGTCCGTGCTGCTGAATTTTTTAGGTTCCTTAAAGAGGAAAGAATTGCATAAGTAAAAATCAAGGTAGAATATCCTTATTCCTAGATTAATATCAAATTTAATTCCATTAGGGTTTTTTAATCTAAATTTGATAATTTTATTTCTTTATGTTTCAAAAGTAACACTTGGAAATGTTATCCTCTAATGCTCATGCTTTCTGCTGCTGTATAGCCACACAAGGAGGTGAGAGGAAGATCGATCCCCAACCTTATGCCACAGAGACAAGTGCTTGCCCATTGCACTGAGTGTTTCTTAAGAGGCTCATTGCAGTTTAACCTTCTGGGACAGGGAATTTGTTCTGCTGCTAATGCTAAGCCATTTAGCATCAGCATGTCTAATTCCACTCCTATTGCCAAAACAAACTGGAGAACCCTTCTAGGTCAGGGAGATTGTCCCTGGACTGGCCAGCAAGTGGCATTCCATGAAAGAGAATTCTGACCGAAGGATGTTCCTGGGGTGACTGAAGGGGAATCCAGTAAGCTTTGTAAAGAAAACACTGATCTTCAGCAAAGCATATTTGTGTGGTTTGAGACTTGGCAAGTTTTTCTTTATGTGCCTTCACAGTTCTGTTCAAGGTAGAGGAAGGTTAACTCCTCAGTGCTTACAGCTGAGCTTTCACCCAAGCTAAGTGATGTCAGGCGTTGCAGTGTAACTCCAGACCTCCACGTGGTCATCATGCTGTGTGTTGAGGAGCAGTGACCATGGAGGGGTGATAGGCTCTGCACTAGAGCAGAAAATTACTGAAGCAACGTGCCTACCCTGTAACCGGGAAACAGAAGTGTAGGTCTGTTTCCTAAGCAAGGAACCTAAGAACCCTAAGGCAACAAACATCAGCAATGAGCAAGTTCCTCCTCCAAGACGAAGCAGGTTGATGGTCGTTCTGCAAGTCCATCACAGTTTGATCTGCTGAAGTAAGAGGATGGATTTTACCTTCTGCTGCCCATCAGTAGTATTAAAGAAGTTTAACATCTGCATAGCAAATTTTGTAGCTAGCCATCTTTTCCCAGTCTGTTTTTGTCATGCTTGAAATTCATTGTGTGCTATAGCCCCAGCAAAACAGCAGGTAGCACAGCTGGGCTATAGAAAGAGTTTAAGTTTCAGGGAAGATAAGTCTGTGGTGTTGAGTATTCTGAAAGCTAAATAGGTATTTTCCAAAGAATGCAAACAGACACTTTGGTGAGGTGAGCAAAGAAAATGCTGATGGCAAGACTAAAACAAAAGGAAGTAAGAAGACGTGCTGAGAGACATAGGGAAGTGAGGCAGCAAAAATTCAACCTCAAAGCACATAGGAGATTACACAACCTGACTTCCGAGCCAGCCCTCGGAGCTGGGACCATCCAAGTAGCACATGCAGTGGGACCTTCCATGTTGTAGGACTGGGACGTGTTTCACAAGCTGCTCACAAGTGGACTAGACACATAAGAATTTTTAGAAAGAAAGACACCTAGAAAAATGGCCTGGACTTAATGCAAAATGGGATCAGGTTTGCTAAATGTGACCTTCAAAAGTATGGTTAGATTTGTATCTTTTTTTTCTTTTTTCGCCACTTTTTTCTAAATTAAGAATTTATATTTTAAGCCTATATCAGGCCTGTGTTACTGACAAAACTGATGAGATGTTGATGAAAATCTAGTTTTGGTTGTACTGCTATCCACAGTAGAAATCTAGGTCACAATTAAGGTCCATGGGGAACCAGTAGGATGATATCTTCATTATTGGAGTGAAGATACCAAATGCTGCACAAATAAGAGTTTTAAAGGGAGTGTCTAATTGATTTGGAGTTTTCTTAGCTGAAAAGACCTGCCAGTGCCTGGTCAGTGCTGGGGCATGTCATCACAGACTCCTTCTCCATTACTGCAGTAATGGAGTTTCTCCTTCTCCATTACTGCAGGAGCTCAAAATGATTGTCCTGTGGGGTTGGTCAGCTAGGGGGGTTCTGCTTCAGCAACTGTTTCAGTGGTACAATACGTACCAGGAACAATTCTTCCCCACTCTGGAACCTGCTATATGTGCAAGGCCCAAGGTTTTGAAAAAGCTTGCAAAGTGAAATGAAAACTGGACTTGACATTCCCAATTGCAGCCTGCCCAAGCCAAGGACAACCCCAGCCATCATGTGGGAGCTACCTGCCTGCTGCCCACCCAGCTGCCTTCCGTGGCTCCTGCTGCCAGGAACAACTGCCCTGGCAGGCAAACCACCTAAGGAAGCCCTGGGCTTCTCAGCAGTGTTCAGCAGATTGGGAGAGAGGTGTGGCGTTAGGAAAGCAGAAGGTGATGGATTTTCAAGAGGAAGAAGGGAATAGTTCTAATGGTTGGGGTGCAGTGGACAGTCTTCCTACAGTGGGATAAATGTAATAATAGCAGGGAAAAAAACTCCGAAGTCCCATGTTAAATATTTTTGTAGTATCTCATGTTCTAAACACATGGAAATGTAAAGGATGGATCCAATATGCTTTCTAGTCAAACTGAACTTAATTAGTTAAGCCTCTGGAAGTCATGTGAAAACCTAAAATTCATGCCTAGAGGGCCATTTGGTGGTGACAGAAAATGTATGTTTGGAGGGGAAGAGTGGCTTCCAGTGATCACCTGGATGAAATCTGTGATGATTTCGAAGCCTCCCAAGACTCATACCATGAGGCACACTGATTCATGAGTCACCTTCTCCTGTATCCTACTAATACCTTGGGATTGATAACAAAGGGAAGAGAAAAAGAAGTTGCTGGGCTGGTTTTAGTCTAGTAGTTGACCTAAAAAGAAACTTCACTGTAAAAGCTTTAGACTAAGAAATATCTAGATCTTCTATCTCTGAATTTCAACATTTTCCTTTTTTTCTCTTTTTGTTATCAAATAGATGAAACAAGGTGGCCAATTACTGAATGGCCTGTTCACTGGTAATTCTGTCTGTGTATTATGTATTCTGTTGCAAAAGGATAAGGAATCTTCTAAGGAGAGCTCATTCTCTTGGTTCTTCTCCTTAAGCTGAGCTGCTTCCCCGTCTCCATGAGCACCTGGAGGGGGCGATGTGTGTGTAGATCACCTGCTGCTGACCACAGGAGAGCCCCAAGGGCTGCACCCCCAGCTGTGCCTCACTTCTCTGAAACACAGAGCAAATTCCAGCAAAGCCATGAAGATCTCTTCCCAGCAGGCCAGCACAGCGGGCACCTGAGGCAGTTTTGCAGTTCAGCCAGTTAATGCATTATGGTCATTAAGGTTTGGGACCTGAACATCCTGTCCGAGGCTGACAGTGTGAATGACAAATCAGCCAGGAAATGGAGAGCCAGTCCTGAGCCATCAGGAGAACATAAGTGTATGGCCAACACTGGCATCGCTGATACTGCACTATTCTGGACTGGGCCCCCAGGAATTCAGCTTGTTTGAACCTGGAGTGATAATGTGACCGATCTCCTTCCCCTGCCTGTCAGCTCCTCCTTCAGAGGGGAAGGCGCTATGAGGGATAAACCCACAAGAAGCTGGATGGATTTCCTGCAGGCCTCCAGTGCTGACTGCAGGTGACACAGCTCATGGCCCATGGAAGGCCAGCCAGAGAGAGGGGCCAGCTCTCTGTGCTGCAGTCACACCGACCCTCACTGGTGCTCTCTGTGTTTTCTGGGATGCTAATGGGAAATTCCATTTTCTTGGAATGATAATGAGGAAGCCTAAACCCTTCTCTGCCCTTAAAAGCTGCCCTTAAAAGTTACACCTGAGACATTGGCAGAGAAATTCAAGGTGGCTGACTGCCTTGTTTCTGCTCCTATTCCCTGGCTAAAGAATGGAATTTAGTCTGTAAGGCTGCCAGGTTTGACTTAAGCTCATGTAAGAGATCTTTTAATTGAAATGTTCAGTTAAAGCATTTATTATTCAAACAGGGAACTTCAAGATGTAATTAAAATCTTATACAAAATCACAGATATTTTTGAGGGTGTGTAAGCTGAATTTGGAACAGACTCCATGTCACAAATGGAGCAAAAACTACATCACACTCTCCCTAACAAGGTTCCTGGAACAAATTAAAGAATCAGTTAAGAATTCTTCACGATGAAATAAAATGTCCTTGAGAGATGGGCCAGATGACCTTCGCTCAAATCAAGAAAGGTCTGTTACACTCTGATGATAACGTTTTTCTTCTACTTGCAAGTCCTGCAGAATTGACTCTGATACTGGTTTTTTGTGACATGATCTTCTTTAAATATGTCTTTTCTATCATGTGTCGTGTGCTAAGGCTTTCAGTTGTGTCATAGACTGAAACCCCTTGTTATAAGCCCATATGCATCTAACAATAAAAAACAAAACCCACCAAAATAACAAATGGAGAAGTTATCAGACTCACTAATGCAATTTCAGTGGTGTGTTACAGCAAGAAATAAAATCTACGTTTAAAAAATGAGAATGTTGCTTATGTTGTTGATGAAGAACAAAGTATTTTTGTAGTTACTTAAGAGCTAGTGTTGAAAGTATTTGACACCCACCTTCAGCTGCCTCTCTGAGAAGAGCCCGATATGCTGTGCAGAGGTCTGACTATTCTGTAGCTGAAGATGGAGCACTGAGAGAAGGGTGTGTTGTTTCTCAGAATTCTCAAAAGATGCAGAATTATATGAGAGAAGAGGAAAACCTCTCAAGAAATGCTTCTGCTGTTGGTAATGGTAGCAAATGATGTGCTGGGCTCTACAGGGCATAGCAAACACATGCCCTGGGGGCTGATGCTCTCAGCTGTAGTTCAGTGCATCGGCAGAATTCCTCAAGAGGCTGAACATGATGCTGAAGTTCATTTCTCTGACTACAACTGCCTGGCAGCTCCCTCTGCTATGTGTAACCTCAGTGGAGAAATGTCCAGAGACTTAAGTGCTAAAGCCTCGGTGCCTGCAAATGAGCACTGTTGGCAGTTCAAACTGAAACTTCATTTTTCTGTATTCAATAATGAATTCTAGCTCTTTTGGTAGAGCAGCAATATGTTTTCTATCCGGAACAGCCAAAATCTTTCTTTTTGCCTCGCTTATAGGAAAGCATCATTATCTGTCTCATGACAGCAAGTGTCTGGTGTGGTAGGTCATGGTCTAGAAGGATGTCAGGCTCCACATTTCAACACCACATCCAGCCTCATGGAGCAGTTTTGAGCCCAAAGACCCCTGGACAGTAGTCCTCAGCATTGAACCATAGAAGAGGCCATGGTGCTGAACTGTAAAGCATCTAACCTTTGGACTTCGTACTGTAAATGGAAAAGGCAGAGCAGGAATGTCCCCTCCACCTGTCTCCAGGAGCAGGCTTCAAGATGCTGGGTAGTGGTAATCCCTGTGGCCCCCTCTAAAGCCAACAGAAGAGAATGGGTCCCTCTACATGGGTCACTAATGCTGTATGCAACAGACACAGGGATCTCCTGGAGATGCCCTTCCCTCCTGTGATGGGCAAGTGAAGCCATGTTTTTGATGGCTGAAGTCAGAGGAGCTGCCCCTCTGCATCTTGCTCGTGCCTGCTCTGTTTTGTGTGTGCAGCCTTGTCCACTGCCCTTTGGCCCCACCTCAGTGCCAGGCTCGGTGTGTTTAAAGGTCCCTGTCCCCGGAGCAGCTGCAGCTGTGCCCTGCAGCTGGTGTGCATGAGGCACTCCAGAAGGGCACCCTCTGCAGGGCTGGAGACGACAATCCGAGGAGCAGGGAGATTCTTAACCCTGTTGTTCTTATAACAAATTCCCTTGCTGCCAAGCAGTGGGGAAAGCAGCTCCTGCAAAATCCTTCAGGTTTCTTTCAATTCTGTCCTTATGTGGCTGAAGCAGGAGGGCAAGGTTAATGCCTGCAGTGACCCTTGTGCCTACAAGACAACCCAGGGCCTCAAGAAGCTGTTTATTGCCAAAATTATAATCTCTAGATAAACAGAGGAGCTGTGCAGACAATAAACCTTTGATTCAACCTGTCATACATGCAAATCCAAATGCTGCTGAGAGTAAGTATTAAAGCAGAATATTCAGGAAACCTGCAAATGGGACCTGGACACATTTTTCTTATTATTTCAAAGCCGTCTGCAGCATGTTGGTGCTACCTGCATGGAGTGGTGCTTGCCAGGACACCGACCTCCTCTCCTCTGTGAAATGAAGGGAAGGAGCCCTGTTGCCCCAGGCAGCTCCCACACAGGCAGGACAGGCCAGGTACAGAGGCTGGTCCTTGCACTGTGCTGCGCCGAATCCCAGGCAGGGAATTGGCTGTTTCTGAAATCAGCACAGACCTTGCTGTTGTCTTTCGGAAAAACTGTGTTGGAAGCTCAACAGGGTAGAAAGTACGTGCTGCAGATGGAGATCAAAAGCATCAGGGCAAAAGTTGTAGTTTACACTGCAGGGTAAGATTTACAGTCCTGATTTTTCTTTCCCAGGAGGACTGGGCTATCCTATGCATCTCTTTATGTAGTTTCTCAATCAGAAAAGTGATGCAGCTGAAAACCAAGCTGTATTTTCTGCAGTGAGGTCCCTGATTGCAAGGACATGAGGCTCAGCACTGGTACTGGGGGCCCACCCTTTGTGATCACAGTCCTTTAGGGAACACAGCCTGCATGCAGAGCCTGATCCTGCAAACTTGCAACAGCCACATGCAGTACTCAGCTGCTCCATCCCATGGAGCAAAGCCATATTTTGTTTGAGCATTTATGATCTAAACCAGACTGATTCATCCATGAGCCACTCCTGTGTGAAGCAGAGGTCACTCACTGCTGGATCCTGTCCTGCATACACTCTACTCCTGCATAAGATATAAATTGAGGCTAAAAATGTTTACAGTTTTTTCTATTCTTGAAAAGAAACTAGGTTAGGCAATAAAAAAACACTTTGCTTCGTCATTTTTTTTCCCCAAAAGGAAAGAGGAAGGTGAACTTTCTCTTTATAAGCAATACATATGAAGGGTTTTCGTAAAAGAGTTTCTCTCATTCTCCTGTTGTGTTGTTAGTTAATGAAAACAACATGCTGGTGAGATCTCTTAACATTTGCTGCAGGATTATGATTTTGGGGGCATGCTGCAATAACCAGGATGAGCTGGAGGCAGAAGCCATGAAAGGTTTGTAGGGAAACAACCCTTACATTGTATCAGACCAAGTTTAGATCATAACTGTTGGGCATAGCATCTCTTGGTGCATTTTCACTTGATAATCTCTCCATGATACATAGCCAGGATCCTGGGTGAATAAACTGAATTTTACAGTGTTTGCCATCTCCTACCAGCTCAGTTGCAGGAAAGGGGATGGGAAAGGGAGAGTGGAGGATTAATTTGGTTTCCATTGCCCTTCACAGTACTTCACGCACTGAGGTGCCCAGACTCGAGCACCTCTTCCAGAAACAACACAGGATTGTTCCCACCTGCCCTCATCAAAAACCAAAACTCTGGCATTGCCTGCAAGTGAGGGGGTTGCTGCTTGTCAAGATGAACCATGGTAACTGAAAATAAGGTAGTCTCTAGGGGTTCTTAATATTCCTAAATTCCTGAAGTACATGTGCAGTGAGATAAAAAAAGCCTGATTCATTTTGCATTTGAATAAGTCCTTTGGTGAAGAACTTTCATTTCACCATCAAGAAGACTGGCAACAGCTGCCAAATCGATGTCAGTATGGCAAAAATTTAGTGGCACCTCTCACCTGAGAGCAAGACAGTCTGAGAAATTGCTTTTGAAAAAACACTGCCAGAGGGGAAGGTACTATCCAGACATTGTTTTTCATGCTTTATAAACATGATGATATAGCAGCTTCAGCAGTTGATGTTAGGATTGCAGCTGCTTGGCCGATGCTGTGCTAAGCCTCCGTGACCTTGGGCAAGAAGCACTGTCCTGAACAGTACCTGTGGGAGGCACGAGGAGGGGCCACATCTCCTGTCCAGCTGTTGGCATGGCAGAAGTGAATGTCCCAGCTCCTGCAGCCCCTCTGCTCCCCTCACCAGCTGTCAACCACCAGAGCCCCTGAGAGACACTTGTGGATGCTGAGGCTGTGGCAGAGGCCCTGGGAGGCTGCCACAGAGTGCTCCTTCACCAGCAAGAGCAGCAGTTGTCCTTCCACACTGAGGTTTGCTGAAATGGGCACGCTCATGTTGGAGTTAAATCCCAGCCTTTTGGGTGTTAGCAATAATTTTCACTGCTGAAAAGGAGACTCATGAGATCATCTGAAGTTGCCTTTTGTGAGAGTTTAAAACTACACTGTCTGGGATGTGATGAATACTGCTCACAAAGACTCAGGCGACCACCCAGGAGTTAATATGATTAAGATCATTTATTCCTTCTGTAATTCTAAGAAAGCTTTCAGGTTCATCAAGTGAGTGGCTTCTGTTCCTTTTATCCTGAGATGGCTACACCTACTAGTGCTTGCTGTGTGTCACTTTGACAAAACACATTTTCTGTGCCTTATTTACATGAAAAAAAAATCCAGATTATTATAAACATTTCTATTCACATCAAAGGCATTTTTATTTTGCAAGCATTTCTTTGTTATTTCCTGCGCTACTGAACCACAGCTGCTGAGAGGGATGCTGGCATGTTGCTCAGCCTTCCTGCCCACAGCTGCTGAACCAGTGGGGTTTCCATTCCTGCACAGGGATCAGCTCCGCCATCAGTGGCCCAGGGACATGGGCACGCTCAGAATAACCCCTGGACCATCCAAGCTGGAAGCTTCAGCCCCAGGAGAGTCAGGGAGAGATGTAGAATCTGATGTCCCAGAATTGGTCTGCCCAGGTTTCCCCATGTATGTGTGGGGTGACTATCCCTTCTGCCCGACCATAAGCATTGATGACCAGAGATGAGAGACAGACACCAAAGTCTCAGCAAGGAGCCAGGAGGAGGAGCGAGAGCCAACAGCATCCAGCACCTGCTGAGCTGCAGCTCCTGTGTCTGATGGGCACTGATGCAGCTGGGCAGGGGCAGCAGGAGAGGTGTTGCTAGTGGGTGACACCAGCCTGAGCATGTCCTGGGAGACACAGCACCTCAGTGCTCAGTGCTGTGATGCTGGGACATGCCTGACATCTGGAGAAACAGAGGAGACCAGAAACTCCTTTTCAAGGTGAGAACCAGTTCTGGTCCTGGAAAGAACATGGTAACATGGCTGCTGGGCCTCTCCTGCAGAGCTGAGCTGCAGTGAAACAGGACATGGCCATGGCACACAGGTACAGGTGCCACTGCACGGCAGCAAAGTAGCATCTGGCCTTGCAGTGTGATTCCACTGTTCACTGTGGGGTATGTTCTGGGCTCCTTTTTCTTTTTCTGCTGATAGCACATTTGTTTGCAGTTGTCTCTCTGTGAAGACCCTGCAGTCAGTCACACGAGATGTTACATAAATCAGTTACTAATTTCTTCAGTGACTGAAATACCAGCCGGCCCCCGGAATGGCTCAGCTAAAGAAGCAAACCTGGCGGGGGTGAGAGGAGGGGACAAGAAACCCCCCGCAAGCCCAGCAGAGCGTGGGATGCAGGCAGCAGTGGCAGCTAAGCTGAGAACAGGGTTTGCTCCTGCCCAACAGAAGGAAAAATTAACCCATCCAGCATGTTTTCAGCACAGCTGTGAGCCTGCATGCACCTTGGCATCGAAGCCAAGCTGCTCCCTGCACCAGTGCACCACTCTCTTGCCTCCTGCCTGGGAAAGCTTCTTTGGTTCTTGCTGCAGTGACCACATAAATTTCTCAGTCTTTCAGATCCAAACAAGGTAAGCAGGCTGCAACCTGCCTGGGCAGAGGTGATGCCACCTCCTGTCCTTGGGGAGGAACCCCAGGCACCAGCACAAGCTGGGGTCTGGGGTCAGATGGCTGAGAAGCACAGGGCTGCTCACAGTAGCCTTCTGCATCCTTTCATTCTTTCTTTCTTAAGTAATTTGTTTTATAAAGCATTAATTTCTCAGCCCATGCCCTCAACAGTTTGATATTGCTAAGCAATACCCTCTGGCAGGAGGCTGCTCCCAGTGAGCATGGAATGTCAGTATGGTGGGGCCTTGGAGCTGGGAAATCCAGCCTGTGCCTCTGCAGGTCAAAGAAATCAGACTGGGAGCACTGGGGATGCAGGATGGTGAGGCCTCAGCAGCCCAGAGAAGCTGAGATAAAGTCTTTTGGCTGGCAACATCTCACTGCTGGAGGTCATCCCACTTGTGCTTGGAGCCTTGTGCTGTCCTCATCCCTGCCAGGTTTGTGCATGGTCTCAGTAGTAAGGTGGGTTTTTTGCCAGAGGTCCCATCCAACTCACGTAGCCCTGTGACAGCCTGACAAGGGTTCTCCTGGGTATCTGCAGCATCAGAGGCTTGCTAATAACAGAGTAATCATACAAGCTAATTACAGGGTTACTTTTGCCCACTACAATAAAGTGCTACCTCATAATTAAAAATAAAGAAAATGGCAATCCTAATTATTAGGCTTTCATTAAGCTGACAGAGGTATACATGGCACTGCAAGGACTGTTCTTGTGACCTGCTCTCCGTCCCCACCCACTCCTGCCCATGACACTCCTGGGGAAGCCCAGAGCAATTTCTCCCACTGAAAGCAGGGTCTGAGTAATGCATCTCCATGTAGACCTTACCAAATGTCACATGGATTGGAGGATCAAGAGGAACCTGCCCTTGAGCATTCCTCAAACTTCAATGCCTGCTGCAATCCGACCTGCAGCCTGCTGCTGATACTCAACCATTGGCCACCTTAGCAGCTCATGCACTGCAGTTTTAACATAACCATAAATTACACCATGTTTCATGTCTTCACATACACATGGAAAATAATCAAATTTGTGCTTAAAATAATGCAGCAAATACACTGTGTTGCTCTTTCCAGCTTTCCCGAGCAGCCTTACCCCTGGCATGCTGGGCAAGGAAGAGCTGTGTGGGCTGTCTCAGGCTGCCTCTGCCAAAGTGCCAGGTACAGGCAACTTCTCTAGCACCTGTAAGTCTTGCTCCCACTAATAAATGAAGTGACAAAATATTGTGTTAAGAAAAAGTTAGCACTTTGGCGCTGTTTGTAAGACAGCACAGAAGAGATACCAGGTTATTCCTATTCAGCAAACTCACATTAAGATGCTCCCATTATAGGAAAGACTTTCACAAGGTCTGTCCCTACCTTTCCTTTGCAAGATAGGACTCTAGCCAACGACTTGAATGTTTCAGATGTAAGCTGAGCTGAGGGAGTGCTGCTGCAGTCAGAGGTCAGGATGTGAAGGACAAAAATTCGGTTCTCAGAGGCCTCTCAGTCTGGGCATCAGTGGATTTTCCCGTATTAATGAGCCTCTTCAGGTGTGCATACAGGTCCCATTCACCCAAACAGGCAGCACTTCCCACCAGCAATGCCTTCAATTTCAACTGGATGAAACATACCAGAGCTCCCTGCTGAAGAGAAGTGTATCCCAGCCCTCAGTCTATAACAAAGGCAATCTGATACCATCTCAACAGACAAAGTCAGACCTGCAGAGGCAACTCTGCTTTCTGGGAGCTGAGCTGAGCTCCTGAGGTTAGAGTAGCCCCATGGTTTTGCACCATAACCAAGCAGCTCTGGGGTCTGTTTGCCATGTGGCACTGAAAACAGCCAAGCAAACCTGAAACTGCTGCAGCACTGCCTTTGCCACTGTGCAGGTTGGAATGCTGAAAAAGAGGAATCAAAGTGATGAAGCATAAATGTCTGAGAACCAGGGAGAACTGAGATAAGGTATGTTCCCAAGGCAGCCCTGTAAGCCAGCAGCACCCCGTGGGGTGACTGCGCTTCACTGACCCTGCCCCTCCGCACCTGGTCCCTATTCCTTCCTGCCCAAGGCCAACCCTGCCCAACCCTGATGCTTTTGTGCTGTCTACTTAGAAGCAGCCAGGAGCAGCTTACTCCATGTGTCTGAAGCCGTGACTGAGGAGCACCCTGGCCTGAACACTCTGTGCTTAGAGTGCATGGATATGTTACTTGAGCCAGCTTTCCTTTTCTTCCTTATTAATCAGCACTAATTGATTGATTTGGCCTCATCCCCCCCCTCCCCCCCCCATGTGGAAGAAGGGAGGCAGCATCACTCTTGATGGAGCATATGTATTTATTTGCGTTCAGAAAGCCACCAGCATCCTTTTGAATATAGCCAGGTACATTACCCAGCATAAAAAGGAATTATGTGAGAGATGGAAGTTGCCATGTGCCTGCCCATCACTCCAGTACCTCTGCTTGGAGCAAGACCAACAGCAACGTACCCAAGTGCTGCTCAGGTGTGGTGCCCAGCTGCTGTCAGGAGCCCTGAAACCCTCTTCTCCTTGTGCCACACTGAGACTTCCCTCAGAGCATTTCACACATACCAGTTTTTTCCTTTGTCCTTCACCTAGGGATGCAAGAGATCAGGAGCAAAAAATGGTGTGGGGGACTTGGTATTTTTAGCAGGGGCTGGAGGTAGCACTGGGGAGATCAGCAGGCATCTGGCTACCCCAGGGAACAGGACAGGGTTGGGCCGGAGGGCGTTGTGGAAGGAAGCAGTGGTTTTCATCAGCAGCAGGAGGGGAAATCCAGCAAGACAGCTGCTTCATCAGTGCTGGAGCCTCCCAGGGGCCACACTGTCTTGCTAAAAAAGGAGCTCATGTGCTGGAATAGTAAAAAATTGACTCTGAGGTTATTTAGTCACTGGTCACAAGCTGATGGTGGAGTTACAAGCATGAACACAGTGATTCCCCAGCACTCACAGCACAGTGCCTGCAGGACAGGCTGTCTGTTCCCACACACCTCATTCCCTCTCATCCCCAGCAGTGTGGTGGTACAGGAGACATGCAGTGGTGGACCACAGCAGGTGGTAATGTCAACATCAGCCTCTCCTCAGCCTGCACCCAGCCCAACTGCAGCCCAGGGGCAGGATGCCCTGCAAGCAGCAGCATCACCTGGCAGCCTGCAGAGAGAGGGGCTGTGCTCTGGGGACATGCCTGGGGAACATGTCTGAGGGGATGGACTGGTGGAAGCAGGTTGAGGTTTTTTGATTCAGTTATTCCTATCCAACTGGGAGCAATCTTGGACATTCCTTCATGGCACCACATGGTTTAGAGGAGAAGCTGTCCTCAAGAGTAATCATTTTGCACATTTTAACACAGAGAAAAGAGCAGTCTCCTGCCCTGTGCCACAAGAAAGTGGATGGCAGGAGACCCAAGATATGTAACTTCCCCTGGGCAGAGGGGCAGTGCTGCCAGGAAAACGAAGTGAATTTAAAAGCCTGGTGACATCCTTCCTTTCCTCCATGAAGGTTGCAGGACACAGCCATTTGGAGATCAGCAAAGGGAGATCAGCATTTACGGACAACCTTTCCTGTTCTGCTGTTACCTTCTTCTAAAACCTTTAAAGGGTGTGAAGCAACAGGAAGGAAGCCAGAGAACCAGTAAACGCAGTGAGATCTGTGCGGCGTTAATTTGTTACTCACAGAAAGGGGATGAAAATCAACTGTTTAAAAAGTGGAGGCTGAAGGAGAACTCAGGAAAGGAGCAGTCAGCTTTTTGCACAAAAAAATAAGCTCCTCTGGATTGCTGTGGTCACCTGCATGCGAGACATCACAGGGTGACAAGTTAGGAGAGACAGCTTTCTTAAATTCCCTTTTTTGTTACACACCCTAAATGTGGCTTTCCACCCCATGTTGTTTTGGGGTGACAAGCTGCCTAGGTCTGCAGGGAGGATTCTGCCACTGCTGGGAGAAAGGTCCTCTCAGGATACAGGCTTGTAACCATCAGCTTGAATTCAGCCTATCAAGTAAATACAGGTTGGATTCAGGCTAGAGTAATAGCTGTACAGGTGAAATGGGAGAGGTGACCAGACCCACACAGCTTGAACTTCAGGGGAAGCAGAGCCCATCTTCCCACATTCAGTCCTGAGATACAGTGAAGTGGAAACTAGCAGAAAATTTTGGACATGAATCAGATGTTTACAGGAACATATGCAATTTTTGAGACCCCAGCTTCCGGATCAAGCCCCTCTGTAAATTACAGTTCTGCTTTTCAAAAGACAAGGTAGGCAATATTAATTAGCCAAAAAGTTCTTGCACTAGTCTTTTGTAAATAGTGTTATAGGGCTATAATTTTCCATTCAGCTCTCCAGGCAAGCTCTTGCAGATAGGATCTCGTTCCCTTCTGGATTGTTACTGGATTTCAGAGAAATGTTTCAAACCTTGTTGCTGTCAGAGAAATTAATGACTAGACAGGTCTACCTGGCAGGTTCTGTCATTTAGCACACAAAGCACTCCAACCTTGGTCCAGCAAAGGGACAAAAAAGCACATGAAGATTCCCACAGAAGTCAGTATAAGGAACCAGTAACCTCTGGATCAGGCCACCAACAGTGCACAAAGGAGGAGCCATCAAATGGCAAATACTGCCCTCTCTGGATGTGGTTCTTCAGACTGATGAAGTGGTGAGTCATGGTCAGTTCGCAGTCTCTACACCTCTGCTCTGTGACACTGGATCTCACTGAATATGTTTTAAGTTTCTCTCACATGTGCCTCACCCTCCTTGTTTACAGAAATTAGTGAGACATTTAATTAATAATAAAAAAAAGCTTCTTATTAAAGTAAGGAAACCATGACAAAGCAAGACATTTCAGTGGTAAAAACAAATACAGCTGGCTTAGCAGAACAGCTATCCTATTATCCTATCCACATGGCACATGCAGGGGAAATTATAAATAGTGGCAGCAGTAGTGCCTGGGAGTTGCATCTTGGCACCAGTGCCTCTGGTCACCTCCTTCAGGCTCCAACAGGTTAACTGTGACATAGAGGACAGGGCACAGCTATAAAAAACCCTGTCAGCCCTCTGCCCCCTGCTCAGGCAGGCCAGGCCCCAGGCTGAGCACTTCCGGAGGATGCAGCAGGCAGGCTACCACCAACCTGATCCTGGTCAAAACAGCAGTGGAGAACAAGGCTCTTCTGAGAAACACAGATTTTCCTGGTGCAATATCTGAAAAGCACAGGGGGAGAGAAGGAGAAGGTAACTGTTTTTAACTGGTTGAACTAACACTTGAGATAATGGAATATAAATGTAGCCTTAGGTGTGATCATCCCTGCTCACAGCAGGGAGAAAGCCTTTGTACCACCACTAGGATAGTGGACTAAAGAATGGTAGGAGGGGAGCCAGTGGAGCCAGGAGACCCTCTTTGGGCTGGCTCTCACACCAAAGCTGGAAACAGAGATTACCAACTATTCATTCATTTTGGGACAACTTTGTTAAGGGTGCAACTACGTTCATGGAGAATAGTGAACGAAAAAGCCAGAGCACCATTCTGTTGCTTACATATTTTTTCAAAGACATTGAGAGACATGGATGTACATGAGCACTTAATTGCAAAACCCTCATGATAAGGGACAGACAAAGATCCAGACCCAGCTCAGTGTTCTTGAGTGGTTCCCACTTCCTTCTGGGTTTCAGACTAGCACACTTCACTGGCAGCAAGAAGAGCACATTAGTCACAATAGCTGGTTCAGCTAATGGACAATTTGGAGCAATTTAGGAGCTTTGGTAACCTGAAATGTGTTACATTGTGTAGGGTCAAGCCAAGCTCAGCATATGGGATGGAACTTAAGATATAATGAAGAATTTTTTTATGGTGAGGGTAGCAAAACACTAGAACAGTTGTGCAGAGATGTAATGGATGTCCCATCCTTGGAAATATTCAAGATCAGCTTGGAGTTCTGAGAAACCTCCCTATACTTGAAGATGTCCCTGTCCCTGGCAGCAGGGTTGGACAAGATGATTAAAAGAGGTTCCTTCTAACACAACCTATTCTATGATTCTATTCTATGACTAACTTGCTAACTTGCCTGCCTCAGATCTGTATTTAGTCCAGATACTCACTCCTGGCTTCACAACCAAGCCAAACTTCATCTCCACCACGTATGTGAAGGTCATAAGGAGGTAGGTGTGATACCTACTGGTTTTCAGTCTGGGAATCATCCCCAGGTGGAGATTCAAAACACAATCCAGTTCATGAGCGGCACATGGAGGCAGAATGTGCTCCAGCACCTTGATGAGGCATGGGACATTCTACACCAAGTAAGACCAAGCTGGGACCTCTCTGCTTCCAGTTTGCCTTTCAGGCTGATTTCATTAGTGACTGAGAAAAAAAAATCTTGCATGATCTCCATACTAACAATAGGGAATGCTTAAAAAGTATGGCTGTGGCTTAAAATGAGCTGTGGCTTAAAACAATCTGTCTGGTAGTTGTTTGCAGGAGAAGGACTGGGACACGGGAAACTGTCAGGCTCTAGAGAGCAGGTGATTAATGTTCAGCAACCACAACCTGGCCATAAACTTCTGTGTGAGCAGAGAATGGGGCAGCAACCAAGGGTCTTCAAATGGTCCAAGCAAACAGCTAGGGATCTGTCAGGAGGCTAAGCAAGAAACAATACAATAATTAAAGAATTTTTTTTTTTTTACTTTTTTATTCACTTCCTCAGAGAACAGGAAACTCTTGGATAGGACTCTTGTTCCGACCATTTTGCAAAGAGGGAAAAGGGGGATGAAGAGAAGCAATTTGCAGATGCATGTGGTGTGAACAGTGGGGGAAAGGGGAGCCGCAGAGTGCCTCACCACCAGCAGCAGGCCTGGCAGTGAGAGGTTCACCCACACAGGCAGCTGGGTTCAACTGGGTTCACTTTTCCCCATGGCTCTCCAGTAGGCATCAAGCACTTCCTGCAGATAGCTCAGAGGTGCTTGGAGATGGCCCAAATCTATGCCCTGCCTGCACAATGTGCTAGCAGCCTGTTGTCTTAGCCAGGACTCAGCATTTCCAGGCCATCTCCTTCCCCCCATTTTCTTCCCTCACAGCACAGGCAGGAGACAGCTGTGTGGAAGGAGCACAGGGTGCTGGCTGCTTGGACTTGCTCTGCTTAGGTAATGGCAAACTCTTCCCTTCAGGGAAGGGAGTTGCACAACCGGTTGTGTGTTCCTGCCTTCCGCAGTTTTTCACCATACAACCCTGCTTTCTGACAAGCCAAGCAATACATGTCAGGGCTCCTGTTTGCTCCCTGGCAGTGGGAATTAGTGGTACATTCTGGCTATAAAAAAAACTGGTTTTCATGTGGACCCAGCAATAAGAACAAAGATGGAAAGGGGATAGGCAGGAAAATTGAAGAGCAGAGATGAGCGGCAGGTACAGGTAACTGGACATCGGGTAATTCATGGAGGCAAATCCCTTTCCAAGGGAACAAAATGCAGAAAATAAATCCTTTCATTTTGGTGTTCCAGTCCCAAAATGGGACTGGAGCACCAAACTGTGCCATACTGTAGCATTTGGCTGCTTCTGGAGCAGAATACAGGATTGTTTTCATTCTCAAAATGACAGAATCACTCAGAAAGTGAGAATGAAGAGCCATGGGAAGCCAGCCCTGTTTTTCTGTTTCACATTCTTCACAGAATCACTTCACAGAATGGGTAAGGTTGGAAGGGACCACTGGAAATCATCTGCTTCCACCTCCCTGCATGAGCTGGGTCTCAAGAGCTCATTGCTCAGGATTGTGTCCAGGTAGCTTTTGAATCATTCTAGACGGAGATTCCACAGCCCCTCTGGTCAGCCTGTTCCGGTGCTTTGTCACCCTCACAGTAAAGTTGTTCTTCCTCATGTTCAGTCAGAACTTACTGTGCACCAGTTTCTTCTTGCTACCTCTTGTCCTATCGTTCAGCACCACCAGGAAGAGCCTGGCTGCATCCTTTTGATACTCTCCTTCTCCAGGCTAAACAGGCCCAGTTCCTTCAGCCCCTCCTCAAAACTGAGGTGCTCCAAACCCCTATTCAATTGGACTAGATGATCTCCAGAGGCCCCTTCCAATGCAAACCAACCTCATGACTCTGTGAATCATCTTCATTACCCTCTGCTGGACCCTCTCCAGTATTTCCTTGTCCTTCTTGAACTGGAAATCTAAGAACTGGACACAGAACTCCAGGTGAGGCTTCACCAAGGCTGAGCAGAGGGACAGGATCACCTCCCTCAACTTCCTGGCACCCTATCCTAATGCACTCCAGGATAACTTTGGTTTTCTTAGCCACAAGGGCACTGCTGGCTCACGGGCAGCTTGTTGTCCACCAGGACCCCCAATGCAAAGACTTCCTCCTTGATTTGAGAAATTTTTGGATAAAAAAACAGCAACATCTTGGTTGTGCCCTGGAGAAGAAATTGAAGCTGTTAAGTCTGAGCTGTCCAGCCAGCTCTTATAAAGATAGAGGGGGAATTGCTTTTATGTAAAACAGCTGAACAAGTGACAACTTATTTTTGAATACCAGTAAGCTGGCTGCAGCAGCACTATTGCAGGAAGCAGAGACGGTCATTTTCACTCCATCGAAGCTGTGTCGCTGCCATGCGAAGCTGGCTGCAACCCTGAGGAGCACAGGGACTGCTGAAACAACACCCAGCATGAACCCCATGGGGCAGTGATGTCAGAAAAGACATGGAGGAGTTAGAACTCCCCCATCCCTCCCTGCCAAGCTATGCTAGCTGGCATCAGTGCCCTTGGGCTTTGTTCTTTGCCAACATGATATGGAAGGTGATTTTGGATCACTGTGCTCACTGTTTGCTGGAGATCCCTTGAGAGACTGCCAATGTGCAGTAGTGATACCTGCTTATTCATGCCCATGCAGAATGCCACAGGCAGAGAAAACAAAAATCAGCAGCAGAGCTGAACAGTGCAGCTGGATGAAACAGACTTGTTCTTACAGAGAAAAATACCTGGAAAACCCCCCTAGCCAATTAGAAGAAACCAGTCTACATCCATGAGTAAGTCAGATCCTTGTGATGATCAAAGACCTTTTTTTGCCCCTCCAAATCCAAGTGCACATTCATAAAGACTTTCACTTGACTTTCACTCAAGGTCACTGAATTACCTGAACATCCCTTGTCTTAGTAGGGGCATCTGACCTGTTGAAGGCCTTCATACCTCACACGCAATAGGCACAGTGTGGGCTGAGAACAGCAAAAAACAGCAGCAGCAGATTCCCTAGGTGAAGATCTGCACTGTGATGCCCATCCCTGTGCTGGCTGGATATCCCCTCTGGTGCTGCATGCTCAGCTCAGTGTCATGTTTGGCAAAAGTACTGTGTACCTCTGTGCCACAAAGCACATTGCTTGTGTCATTCTCTGGCACCCTGCAACAGCTAGAGGCATTTGCTACTTTTCTGAGCTCTGGATTTATTTTCAGTCTGCATTTCATAAAGGCAAGAGACTTGTATAATCCCAAGGCCTGACTGCCTGTTTTTTCCCCCAGTATTAGTAGGTAACTTTGACCAAATTTGACCAAGATGCCTCAAAGACAGTGGAGTTCTAATAAATTTACTGAAAATTGGTAGCTGGGCATAGAAGAAATAGATAGCAGCAGCCCTGCCCATGGAAGAAAGGCTGAGCTCACCTGGTAGGAACATGGTCTAGTGGCCACTCAGCAGATGCCCCAGCCACCCCTCAGCACGTGGGTTGGCCATGCCCCTGCCTGCCTCTGGCCCAACAGCAGCATCACTGGCAATGAGATTTCATGGGCCAGGCAGCTCAGCAGAGCTGCATTTTGGGAACCTGGTTTTATCCATTCCAGTGCTCCACAGCTTGTTTCCTGATGCTTTCAAAAACTGGCAGCTTGCAGTATATGAAAAGGCCACTCTTTTTTTCTACATTTATATATTTATTTAGGTCATTTTTGCAATGACATTTTTAGTAGCTTTTCTATTTAATTTTCCCTTTTGTTTTGGGTTTCACTGTGCTCATTCTACTGCAGTTAAGAATCACCAGCCTTGTAATGTTCATCTTTCATCTTAAGCAGGTATGTTTAGAGTATTGCTTGTCCACAGGCCTTTGCCACATCCTCAGTGGATGACAGCTAACATCCTTTGCTTATTCAGAGGGTCCTGTCACTTGTATCAACAGAGCAAGTGCAGATCTGGGGGGAAGGCTGCATGTAAGTGTTGTAGGAACCAGGATGGAACGGTTTGCCCCAGAGCAACTCAGGATGCTCCCCAGACTATGCAGGCCAATCAAAGAGAGTATCAGACGTTTCTGAAGCTGTTTTGCGTGAAGTCTGCAGTGCTGGGCTAGATGTAATTCCCTCCATGCTCCGTTTCTTCCAGTCCCCTTTTGGATGGATTATACACAGCCCTGGTGCCATGCTTTACCCTTCCCTTCTCCTCTCAGTCATCAGCTATAAGTTGATGTGTTGCATATATGTAAAACCTTACAAAAGGAAGGCATTGTAAAATCATGGCTCAAGCCTATTACTTCAGCTAAGTAGGAAAGGACTGTGGGAAAGAGACTCACCTGAATTAGAGGTAAAAAAATAAGCTACATAACTATCACGTGTTCACATTGTGGTGTATAGTGGTTGGTTGAATTATGTTTGTCATGATTTAAAACTATGTAACTGATAAAGGCCTAACTGCTTTAAAAGGCCTGTTTTTTGCAATAAAGTGGTTCTCCTTTGCATTTGGCTGGGGACACTGCAGCACTACGGACCCTTCCTCACAACTGTGGAGCAGAGCTCATGCTGCACCATAAAACACCCCTGGCACCCAGTCCTGGCCAAGGTGGAGCAAGGCTGATGCTGCAATGAACCACTGGTAACACTTCTCTGGGCCCAGTCACCAGGGTCTGCCTCTTTTACTGCATCCACCAAACACATCAGCCTCAGAGAGGAAGCCCTCACCAGGCATTCATCATGAGGCTCTCCAGTGAGTTTGCATGGGAACAACACAACATCATAACTAAGGGTTTGGGATTTCTCACTACAACACCCATAAGCTAGGCAGCTGCATGCAATGTATGGATGGACATCGAGGTAAGGATGCTTAGAGAAGGATGAACATTTCTAGAAGCAGAAAAGTACCAAAATGTTCAGATGCTTCTAAGCCACCCACAAGCAGGCAGCATGTACTGCAGGCTCCAGCAGCCCGTGCTTTTGCTCTGCTCCTCTGCAGGGATGGCTGAGACTCAAGCAGTCCCAGTTCAACACATGCTTCAAAATAAAAGTCCAATTGCTTCAGCTTCTCAGTCAAAGGCAGTGAATTGTCATCTTGCCTAGGAAGGGAAATTTGTATATTGTTATATATTTTGCTAATTTTTGCTTTACCTGGCATTTTATTACCTTCCCCTTGGGGCTGCAGGTAACTGGACAGGTTTGACTGCCTTGCACCAGGGGAAGCAGAGTCACTCTTAGCTAGGACGAAAATAGCCCCAGCTGCTGAGGGGCCAAGGACTACCCCCAGATGGGTCCTTTGGCTTTGTGGTTATCTTGGTTGGCAGGAGAGTTCCTGCTCCACTTCCAGCCCAGTGCTCCTCTTCCTCTGCCCACTGACTTTCTTTCTTGGCAGACTCATACAAAGACCAAGTGGAAAGGTGTAAAACTGGCAAGAGGGATGGAGGCAGTTCTAGGAGTATAAATTGATGACCTTACACAACAAAAAAAAAATGAATGTGTTTTATCTAACACCAATAATGTGACAGCAGTGGGAGAAGGATTCGGGTCTTCAGAGAGACCCAGGTGCTTAGCCAGAGACACATCTATTTTCCACACCAGTTGGGCCCTGTCCTTCTGTGAGGACAAAAGGGACATGAGCCAAACATGTTGGACATTTAATCCTGCCTAGACACCTCTTACAGTTCTTAGTGAAATCCCCCTTACTCTGGACAGTCATTGAAATCCTCTTTCAATCCCCAGCCCCAGGATCTGAAGCCCCTCATGACACATTTCTCTCTTCAGTCCTTTCACCATTACTCATCCCTTAGATGTCCCCTTCCCTTCTGCTCTCCCCCTTTTTTAGGCAAAACAGGGTGACCAAAATTAATTATTTCTCCAGAATTGTGCTGCAAATGACATAATTACACAGGAGGCCATAAGGTCATTTAGCATTTTATCAGCACTGCAATAGTTTCCCTTTGTCTCTGGGCCACACACCCTTGTGTCAGCTCTGACTCTGGGAGCAGATCTAAATCACTAAAACATCCCAAATTAGCTCAGTGCAAAGAATAAAAACCAACCCTGCAACCAACCAGCCCTTAAAAGGGAAATGATCAGGACAGCATGGGCTGGAGAATGGAAAAAAGCTCTGGGTACAAGGGAAGAAGGGAGCAGGAAAGGGGAATGGTCCTTCTCTCAGTGGCAACAAGTCCCTGGGTACATTCAGCAGATGATGGAACCACAGTCAGTCAGTGCCCTCTAAAGGATGGCCAGGCAGGGCCACACTCTCAGTCTGCAAAAACACCAAGTTTGGCCACAATGGGTCCCAACTGTAACCCCAAGTGCTTTAGAAGCCAGAGACCACAAAACATACCTCAACAGAACAGTTATCACAGTATGTAACAACGGCAGCACACTGCTCCCCAGCTCACACAGGTAAGAGCTGTATTGCAGGGCAGTGGCTGATGGCCAGTCACATCCCCTTGAGCTGAGACAAGAACTTTGCTGTGGTGTCAGAAGTGGAGGGGGGAACAGCATCAGCTTTGGCCACAAAACCTATGTCATGCTATGGGCAAGCAGTCTGGCTCCTTTCACAAGTAAAGCCCACAGTTTAGCAACACAACAAATTTAACTGCAATGTCCTAAAATTGGATTAAAGGCAGAAGCATTTACTGAAATAAACTCCTCACAGTGGAACACATTTGTCCAAACATTCGTTTGTTTAACTTACATGAGCAGAGTTTCACAGCACTTCCTATGTAGAATCTTAGAATGTCCCAAGTTGGAAGGGACCCACAAGAATCACTTACGCACAAGAGTGCAGGCCAACCCCTGGCCCTGCACAGGACCTTGGAGGTTTTATGGTCTCTTTTTGTTCTCCATCCTTTATCCTCCATATCACCAGCTCCCTTCAATCACAGAATCTTTCAATCCTGTTTGCACCTTCTCTCTGCTATTTGCATGTCTGTTCCTGCCTCAGATGTCAGGTCATGTGTCCAACTCCAAAACATGCTTGCCCAGACCCTCCTGCCACTGATGCAAAGTCACACTGGAAATGGGAGCACAAAACAGAAATTGGGCTGGCAGGGGGAAAAGGGAGCTTGGCAAACAAATCCACAAGATCCTTGGGTGGGTCCAGCATTATGGAGCCGATATATATTGACCACTGTTACCGCTGAAGATGAATAGATCATGCGGACACAGGTCGAGGTGTGGTAAAGGAAAGAGCAGAGTTTATTTTTCCTCCCAGGATTTATAGGCTTCTTACCACGGCCAGGGATTGGATGGTCAGGATAACACTTTCTCACTGCACTGGCCATGAGAGATGCCCATCACAAGATGTGTAACAGAAAGAATGTACACATATCTATGTTTACAGTTACTGTCCTGGGAAAGTCCTTAGAAAACTATGTTAGCAAGCTCAGAAGCTGAGTTTTCAGAGCGACAGACCACCATGAGGTGTGAGAGCTCAATCAAGCCAGCAGAGAGTCAACAAGATCTCATTCAAGTATGTGTCTCCGTGCCCTGCACCCTCCTTCCTCAGTAAGCATCCTTCCCATGCCACACTGCCCCTGCCCAGACCAACCCCAGTGCTCAGCATCAGGCTGCAGGAGGCACACAGCCCAGCCCTGCCACCTATTCTGCCTCTCTGCCCTCCTTCAGTTTCACACATGCCTGTGAATCACTTCAGTTTTATTTTGACTTTTCCTCTGTGTACTTGGTTTTCAGATGGTCCCTGCAGTTTTCTTTGGCTCACCGTGTGAACTGATATAACTAATCACAGGTTGGCAGGGTCTGCAGGGCTGCACTAGAGGAGCTGCAGGCTGGTGTCTCAGACCAGCAGGATTGCAGCACTGGGTTAGGAGATCACAGGCTACTGATTGAAAGGTGGCAGGACCATAATAAAATGGTCAAAGAGCCTGGACTGAGACCTATGAGAAAATTTCAGGGCAGACATTACCCATGGACCACAGAAATTTGTCCTGTATATGGGTAATCTCAAGTCACAGTGAACAGCTGAAGGACTTTACCTGTTGAAACTGACCAAAGCATCCTTTGCTATTTGGTCCTTCTGGTTCTCCTGGCAATTGAATGACCTGCAGCTGGTGCAGTGAAAGTTCATGTATTCTCTCAAGCAACACACTCTTATGGTATTACCATCAACCTTTTGTAAAGGGAATAGCTACACAAAATCCCCACAACATGAAAGGTCTGGCACTTCACCATGCACAAGGTGTGCACATAGCACAGCAATAGCAGCTTCCTCTGGAACACGGAATCACAGATTGGCGCATGTTGGCACAGGAATCACTATCCTGTACACGTGCTAATTCAGCAGTGCCCATCTGAAGCAGATTATCTGCTCATGCCAGAAGTCACTCCAGTCTGACCTACTCTCTGAGTCAGCACCACAGACCAGAACACTTTCAAATGCACACCCTGGAAAAGCAGCATGGCTCTGTTAGGAAAAAAAAAAAAAAAAAAAAAGTAACAAAGAAAGAAAAAAAAACAAAAGAAAAAATATTCTGCAATTCCACTGGGGATAGAATGAGAAGGAACTGCAAAAATAGAAACTTGGGTCAGCCATTAGAAAAATGTTTCCCAAGTTAAGGAGAGTAAGGCCCCAGAACAGACTGCCTTAGAGAAGACTGAGCTGGCAACCTTAAAGGATGTATATGAAAAAGCTTGAAACATCTCAGCTGGGATAGCGTTCTCACCTGGGGAGAGAACGGAGTAGGATACTTACTATGCTTTCTTCCTATCTCTTCCCTACACCATCTCCCCCACCTCCTCCCCAAAATTCTGCATCTTTAACAGTCTACAAGCTAGGTGCTTGAATAGAAATATGGCAATAATTTTGTCTCCTCAAGTACACATTTAACAGTCACTCTGTGGCACTTATGAGGACACTCAGGAACAGCAGCACAATACCCAAATGTTTTTGATTAAAGTACTTCAGGTCTTCAGGAAGAAATACTGCAGCTACTGGTGAAGGGAACAAGCCTCAGAGCTTGTTGTAGAGCTTGAGCTGATTGTACTCTGTACAATCAGAGGAACCAACTCTGATTGTAGCTAATAAAAGGCAGAGGGAAACACCAACCTGGTTTTCACAATACCTTGATTTGGTGGTTTCTTAGTGAGGAGGGAAGACTGTATCAGGCAGAGTGAAATGAAGCAGAGGATGTGGCTGAGAGAAGGTGCTGTACTAGGGACAAGTATGGAACAGAATGAAGCTCACTCATGGGAAGGAAGAAGGGGTGAGAGAGAACTGTCAGAAGACCCAGAGGAGCAGAGTTTGTCCTCAGTGCAGTCAGTGACAGCTGGGCATGGACTTGCCCTGCTCCTGCATCTCACTATTCCTCTCCTCCAGACAGAGCCTTCACAGAACACCTTCTTGCCCAGCCCCAGCTCTAGTACCTCTTCCTCTGCCCACCCATCTTTCCAACCCTAGTAGTACCTCCCAAGGCTCAATAATTAACTAGTTCTTAAAGTGAGGAGAGGAAGACAAAGCAAATTTGAGGCAATATTCCTGACCAAATTTGGTTCAGTACATTCCTATTTCCTCAGCTGCACCTGGCACTGGGGAAAACAATCCCACTGCACAAACCTGTTGCTTTGTTTGCTTCAGGCACATTACAAAGTAATTAACTATTACCTTTCCCACGTCATGACTGCTTGAGAATGACACTTCTTTCCCTGTTCTGTTGCCAAAATTATTTCTCCTTCACAAGTTCAGTAAACAGACATACAGTTCTTTGTATGAATGAAGAACAGTCCCAAAAACAAGCGAGCAAAATTGCTTCTGCCCACATTCAAGAAGACTCAAAACACAGATCTCTGAGGTCTTGACATGTATTTTTTTCCCCACTTTTTTTTTTTAAAGGAATTACTCAGAACTTGGGTTTGGCTGGGCTCAAAAGATTATCTAGCACTGAAAAGACTATCTGGACTAAGTAGGCTACCAAAAGCAAACAGTGTTATCAGTCAGGCACTTAGTTTAAAGAAACTGGCACTCCCCTTCAAAAGGTACGTGTTCTTCCTTATCTCTTTAACACAGACCATCAAGGTTTTAGCTTTCACAGTGCCATTTTAGCACATGGCAGTGCCCTGTAGCTAAACAGAAAAGGAAAATGCTGAGATGTGAAAATGATGGAGCAGCTCCTGAACTCAGAAACAGTGTCTGTATTCTAAACAATAAGACCTTAATTATCAGCTCTGTTAATTAAAAAAAAAATCTTCAATATTAGCACTTTACAGATACTATTTAAAAATGCTTCCTGTGGCTAACTATAAAGCTGGGGAAACAATAAAACCTTTTTTACTATCAGGCTGTGTTAATTAAAAGAAAATCTTCAATACTGGCACTTTACAGATACTATTTAAAAATGCTTCCTGTGGCTAACTATAAAGATGGGTTTGCATACTGTCCAACAGTTTACTACAATCTATCATGTATCAAAAGGTCATAATTTCTAGGCAAGAGAGAAAATTTATTGAAGTCTGAATTAATTTCAATAACTTCCCTATTTCCATTATAGCCTAGAATAAAAACCAATTGCATCTACAAATCATAATACCACTGGAACAAAATAAAAATCTTGGATCTGCTTAGAGCTTTATGTTACAAAGGATCTTTATTTAACTTCTAGCTTATGCTTAGAAATAATGTATCTGTGAACTCTGAAATATTTCTCAATTGCTGTCATTGAAAAACATTGTGTACACTTGACTTTTTTCCCATTTGTTAGTTCTATGAACATCGAGCTGAAAGGAGGCAACACATCCAGGTAACTTATCTGGATTGCAAAAATACTTAAAAAATTTATTAAAGAATTATTGTCCCTCATTCAATTGCTATTTGACTGCAGTTCCCTGAAATTGACAAGGAAACACCAAGCTATATATTGTAGCTAAATCTCAAACCTGGGGTTTCAAAGAAGTAGTTTCTGCTAAGAAGGCAAACTTCCAAGTCCAGCCACCCACATGTAGCACCTGCAAGGACAGGACACACACCAGGTCTGGGCAATAAGCCCAGCTGACGAGACAGGCTCTCCACAGCAACTTTTATCAGACACCACATAGAACTCAAGAGCAGCAAATCTAAAATGGATCTTGAAAAGACTCAGATGAGAATATCAGGTAATACTCAACAAGGGCTCTCCTGCCAGGAGCCCTCCCAGACCCCAAATCGCACTCAGGGCTCTGGACTGCAGTTCTGGTGGGCAATCAGCAGAAACAAGCACACAAACATCCAGGTCCCTTGCAAGGTTCAATCCTAAATCTCTAAGATAATTTTGCAGCACCAGAATCTAAAGTTTAATGCAAATTCTGTGCCTCAAGCATAAAAGCATCCTTTCCTGTTGCCTTAAAACACTTAGGTCACATCTTGAAAAGTCAGTTTGTTACAGGAGGAGGACAAGATACTTGTTTTGGGCATCATCAGAAGGGCTATACCTACCTCCTACTGTGACAAGGCCTTTATCTAAAGTATTTGCTGCTTTGAGGAGGGCAGTGGAAGGAATAGACAGTAAAACTTCTATTAAGCTAGATCCTTGTTTCAGGTCAAAGCCAAAGGAATGCAATCTATGAGGACAAGACCCAAGAATATATTATTTTGCTGAAAGAGCAAACACTAGACAAGTTTACTCAGAAAGCCACAGTGCTTTTAAACAATAATTTGAACTCTTTTGGATATCCATAAAAGGCTGAGAGTGCATTTTTACTGCCTTAATCACATTTAGTGTTAGAAAATTCTGAAATCATACCATGTTAAGAGACAAGATCTCCAAAAAGTCCCTCTCTGTGCTGAGCAAAACTTGCAAATTTGATTCCTTAAATTTGGTTAAAGAGACATATCTTACCATGCTCTGGGCTCTATCTTGCCATTGTTCAGGAGTGCCAAGGGTAGAAACAGAGCAACTTAACTCACTAGAAAGAGGAGGAACATGCCAAGGGAAGAAAAAACGTATATTAATATGACTAAGTGCCAATAACAGAAAAGTGTGAAAGAAGAAGCAAGTACAAAAAAAGACAGTTTGGGGAAAGGAGACATGGTGAAGAACAGAACCATGTAAGGAAAGGAGAGACCAGACACAGTACATAGTACATCCTAGGGAGGGCATTATAAACCAGTATTTAAATAAGAGAAATTTTATTTTTCTCTAAAAATCACCATCTAAACTTTAACAAACACATCACACCTCACTGTAAGACACTGCTGATGCTGGCCATCTGCTGTACTCAGCTGACAGAAACCACCACTGCCATCTCAGGATGTGTTCATTTGTCAGCTGCTTCAGATTCCAGTCATTACCAGTTTAAAGCCAGGGCAGGGTGGAGGCTGAACAAAGACGTCACATTTTGCCATGGGGAGATGCCAGCTCTGCCGTGGGTTTGGTCACCTACAACAAAAGGCAGTGAAACTGCAGCAGCTGCTGCGTGCAAGTGGAATCTTCACACTTGACAGCAAAATTCCACAAGTACTACCCCCTACGGCTCTACTTAAACCCATAATGGCAAATGCTAGTGAAAGAAAAATAAAACATCATCCAAAATATAAAACAAGAAAACAAAACAAGATGCAAAACTGCAGACCTTTCTTTTTCTTTATATTGAAACTGTGTGAACAGTAAGACGACAGTAAGAAAAACAACATTAAATATAAAAGAGCAATTACCTCCAAGACTTCTGCAAATCCATGATATGGCTTCCTGCGTTACACTTTCATTAATGTTTAGTGTTTAGTCCAAGTGCAAGTACTTGTACATTTGTTTAGCAGGAATGAAGTACATTTTATTTGATTCTATTATTTTGTGAGACTCTGAAACACGATTGATTGGCTGGTAATAAAAAGCCCCATAGAATTCTAATTGATAGGAAAATATATTGCTTTCTCACAAAAGGATTAATGGGTTTTTTGGATTAGAAAAAAAAAAACACCTAAAAACAAAACAAGGTTTTCCAAACTCCACAGGATTGCTTTGGTGTTTAAGGAAGTACTAGAGGCAACACTTTGTGCCCCGGTGTAATTGACATGGTGGTGTTCAGTCAAGGGTTGGACCCGATGATCTCGCAGGCCTTTTCCAACCTCATTCGTTCTGTGGTTCTGTGTACGATTCTCCCTGAGAAATTCTGTATACAGCACAAGTCACGACACTGAGTTAGCAGGTTTCCAAAGGCAGTTAGGAATGCGGCGTTACACCACCTCCCCAAACTGCCCGGGATGACGGTGGTCACCTCACCCACCCACAAAGCTGCAAGATGCCCAGTCAACTCCCAACGCCCTTCAACCTACAGCACGAACTTCTTTAGCGTAAAACACAGCGATAAAACACCCCTAACTTAAGGAGCGACCAGAGGAGAGCCGAAATGCTAACCCCGCTTTATTCCCGGCCTAATGACAATATTCCTCCGGGATCCGCGCCTCCAAACTTTCCTCCGCCGCCGCCCCACCCGCCACAGCGCACGCGCCCAGCGGCCGCGCGAGCCGCCCCCTTCCGGCCCCGAGCGCGCGACCTCCCAGCGGCCAGCGGCGGGTGGGGCGCGCGGAGCTCGCGAGGGAGCCGCTAACGCCCCGCCCCGCGCCAGTCGTTGGTCCGCTCGGCGCGCACGCGCCCTTTCACCCCCCCCGCCCTCCCCAACCGCGCACATGTGCGCGCCCTCCCGCGCGTGCGCCCTGCCGCCGAGCTGCCCCCACACTCGCACCGCCCTTCGTGACGCCGGGCGGGCGCAGGCGCAGTCCCCGCGCGGCCGCCCCCCCGCCCCGCCCCTCCCTCGCGCATGCGTTGGACCCGCCGCCCCGCGCGGCCTGCCGCGCGTCCCCCCCCCCCCGCCCGCAGGTGCGCGTGCGCGGTGCGCGCGGCGCCGTGCGTGGCGCGCGGCGCGGCGGGGGCGGGGGGGCGGGGCGGGTATATATAGAGCGCGGCCGGGGCGGCGGCCGCCCCCTTGTCCCCCGGCCGCCGTCGGAGCTGTGTGCGCAGTGCGTGTGCTCCGGACCATCCGGACACGCCGGCCCGGCCCCGCAGCACCATTTATTACTAAAAAAATACCTAAAAAAGCCAAAAAAAATCCAAAAATCTTAAAAAACCTTTT
Organism: Pseudopodoces humilis; assembly: GCF_049639895.1. NCBI lineage: Eukaryota > Metazoa > Chordata > Aves > Passeriformes > Paridae > Pseudopodoces > Pseudopodoces humilis. Next base: position 20,564,385 of record NC_142200.1, read on the forward strand.
AAAAAAAATAATCCTCTTTCCTCATCCAACCTTCCCGACAACCTTTCTGCAAACGGCCGGTTTGATATAAAATAACCCGGTGAAGCGAAGTCCCCCGGACCCGGCGCAGCCGAGAGGAGACACACAGCGAGCCCGACCCTGCCGAGCGCAGCACCCGCCGCCACCAGCTCCACCCGGCCCGCACGGAGCGACCCGACCCCCGCCCGCCCATCCGCCGCACCCACCGCAGCCGTTGAGTCCGAGCGGCCCCGCGCCGTCTCCGCCGGCCCCGCTCGCACCGAACGCCGCGGCCTCCGCCTCGTCAGCGCCCCCCCCGCGCCGGGAGACGGCGGCAGGATGAACCCCAGCGCCCCCAGCTACCCCATGGCCTCGCTCTACGTGGGGGACCTGCACCCCGACGTGACCGAGGCCATGCTCTACGAGAAGTTCAGCCCCGCCGGGCCCATCCTCTCCATCCGCGTCTGCAGGGACATGATCACCCGCCGCTCGCTCGGATACGCCTATGTCAACTTCCAGCAACCCGCCGACGGTGAGTGCCGGGCCGCGGGCGCCGGCGGAGCCATGTTTGTCCCCTGCCCCCCGCCCCGGCCGCCGCCCCGCATCCATTTTGCCGCCCGGGACGGGGCGGACCAGGCGGGGAGCGGGGGGAAGTTGGCGGCGAGGCCGCCGCTCGCACGCGGCCCGGGCCGCCCGCGCCTCGTGGCGCCCGAAGAAGCAGGGGGGAGGCGCTTCCGCGGACCGAGAGCGGCCGCAGGGCCCCGGCCATGGGCTGGAGAGCGCCCGGGGGCCCGGCGGGGCTGCCCCGGCTCCCGGGGAGGGGATCGAGGATGAGTGTGCGCGCGGCTCTTCACGTCCGACCGAGATGAAGGGTAGCGTGAGGAAAACATCGCAGTCATTAGCACCTTTTAATAACCGCGCAGGAGCTGGGTGTGTGTGAGTGCGTGGTTAAGAGGCCGGGAGAAGGAAGTAGGACGCACCGGTGTGGCTGGGTAGTTTCACAGGCGTCCAGGCCGAAGCGTTTGTTAAAACACCATGGCAGGTCCGTCACGTGCAGGGAGGGCATGAAACTACTCGGGCCTCCTTGTGCTTCTTCCTCATGTAGCTGGAGCCCTAGCTGTGTTCTCATTCGTGTCTCTTCGCCGTAAATTCTCTGACATCGTTTTTCCCAAGTCGCGTTTTTATGAAACTTGTGTTTTCACGAAGTCTTGTTGCTTCTCTAAAGTTATATCGGTAAAGAAACTTTCTCTGTAGTGCTGGTCATATTGGGAAACACAGTGTGATCTATTTGGAGGGTGTTTCATTAAAGGAACTGAATGCGACTGCTTCTAAGTTTTGTGGAGTCCAGTTAAAAGAAAAGAAGTAATTGCCCAGCTAGAAGATAACGTGATTTCAAGTAGAGTTAAGTAAGCAGTTTTCTATTATGATGATTTTATTTTCAAGCATATGAAAGTGAGATACTTAAATTACAAACTTTTCAAGCAATTAGATTTAACTGGCTTTCAGAATTAGCTTTAGCATACAGCCATTATCACATCAGACTTTGGTGTACCGATGGTATCTGTATATAAGTAGTAGAAGTTACTGTCTAATCTTGAGAAGACAGATACTCCACCTGTTATCAGCTCTCTCAGTTCAGAGAGCTTTTGATTTATTCAGCCATTCTTTAGGATGAGATGATTTGAATGCTTGTTTTGACATACTTTGTTTTCAAAAAAATAAGGGGTTAGCACAGGTCAGTACTGTAGTATAGTAATGTCAGGGCATAAGGTGAAGGTGATTCAAATACTGCGTCTCCTTAGTATTGACAGAGTTCCATAAGGGCTGACTTTATCATTGTCATTAGTTAAGCAATCAGTGCATTTTGTGGCTTGTTTTGTAATTCGTTAAATGTGGGAACAAATAGCGCTTTTTCACGTGAGCAGTGCTTAATTCAGTTTTTGAATATGCCTCTTGGGTGCTGTTACTCCAAATGCTGTATTTTTCAGGCTTTGGGAGACACACGTTTTAGTCCATAACTAGTCCAGTTCAGCTAAAAGTATTTCTTATCAAACCTGCATCTGGCACATATCTGGAAGTAGTTGTTTAAAATACACTTCAGTGGTGTTGCACAATTATACTTTTTCAAGATTTTTGTAATTTTCCTATTCTTGGCAAATATCTAGAAAGCATTTGCTGGGGGTGTTTTATAGGTCATCACATCCCTTTACAGAAACCTTGAAATAGGAGTTTTGAGGATGAATGGTTATTCTTAATGTCATCCTAGTTTTATTTTGATTCCAAACTAGATACCTTTTATTGGTCTAGCCAAATTTTTAGCTTCATCTCAGTCTATGCCTATTAAACAGCTAGTAACAATTACCTTGGGTTTTGAAAAATAGTTTTGAAGGTGTGCTTGACATCACCAGCTGTCTGTAAACGAGGGATCGAAAAGCCCTTCTAAAAACTAATTAGGCCTGATGACACATGTGTGAGGTATGCACACATTTCAGAGTTGTGACTTTTCTGAATTTGAGTCATAGTCTGGAGTAAAGCTCGAGCAATCTTGTTTAATCACTAAACTAGAAATACTCTTGAGTAATCTGAAACGGCATCAGAATCGTTTGGATTTTTAGAATAGTAATGTTTCCAGAGGTTTTTTATTTCATAGCTATTGCTGTTTACCTTTAACACAGGTTGGCATTAAGTGTATATTCTGAGTGATTTTGAAATTGGTTAAGTGGACTGTCCAGTTACTCTCGACTAAAATGGGAGCTGGTGAGTCATTCAATGAGAGCTCCAGCAGAATCAGCAGAAGTACAGCCTGGGTAGGTGTGTCCATTGGTAACAAGTTCGCTGCTGAATGGGGCTGCCTCCTGCAACCGGCACAGCCTTTTATGACTGAAATATAATGAAAGTGAGCCAGTTTCACTCGTTGGGAATTGTAATGTGTGTAGCTTGTACCTGGTTGTAGATGAAGTTTATTAATGTTTTAAAAATCTACCGTGGAATTACAATGTGATGTTGATTAGGCAGAAAAACTTAAATTTCTTGTACTTCTGCTCAAAAGGAGAGACAAGGAGAGCTGCTGAAGTTTCCATGCTGTTCTCGTGGAGGAAATGGTGCTTGTCTAAGACACAGGCTCTCACAATTTGTTAAGAGTGGTAATGTTTGCAAAGGACCCATGGACCCACTTTCAGTCAGATGGTTGGGAAATGTGTTTAGGAACACACATTTTTGAGGAGTGTCAGGATTATTCTAGAAGCAATTAGCATGAATTAGAAAAGCCTCTTTTCTAGTAAAGGAAGCCCTGTTACTACTTCTGGAAATAATGAACTGTTTGTTGCTGGCACATCTATTGGTGCTGGCAGTAATGATTCTAATGACTTCCAGGGCAGTAGTGAAGTCTTAAAGTTTCTACTGTGGCTAGTCTGATATCCACAGGTTTTTATTATTTTTTCCTTTTTTTTTTTTATCTTCTCCCCCCCACTTTTGTAGTATAGAGCTTTCCAATTGTTTTTTTTTTTCTCTTTAGCACTACCTAGGTTGCCTTTTCTCTCCTGCTTAATTTATATTAAAGTTTTTGAAAGCCTTATTAACTTACATAGAAGACTGGCATGTAATTTTTGTGGCTTCAGTTTAAGTAACTTGCTGAGTCGCTACTGTCAAGTGAATATGGTAATAGTATCAATAATCTTTTTTCCCCTGAAAATGTTAGATGTCCATCTCTTTAATGCCTACAGATGTCTTTCAGAGAATATAATCTTCAAATTTATTTCTAATTTGAAAATGTCACAAGAAAGGATATAAAACATGGTATATCAGCAGAATCCCAGGTTCACTGCAAATTGTCTTTGGCCATGACATGCAACAATATAGCTCAAGACAAAAGCAGCACTTAAAAAATAAAAACATTAAATAGAGGTTTTCACAATGGGATTGGCCCTTGGTCCTCCCCCAAAAAAATTTTAACTAACACTGTTGCTGTTTAAAAAACTAGTGATCTAAGCTGATTTCAGTCTTGTTAAGGTCATACTGTTCTGATACTTGCAAATTACAGTGAAGTGAGCTAGCACCCAGGGGTGTGACTTCAGGTATTTAGTGGAACTTTTTTCAGTGTTCTTCCAGACTTACAGGAACAGGGATGAAAAGGAGCTGCTATACTTGAGAACTATTGCTCTTTTATGCTTAAATACAACAGTTGAGTTATAAGATCACAAACATATCTTGTGGCTTTGAAGAGTCATGTGAAAACTGAGCAAGTCTTGATACTTCCTCATCTAAATACACAAGAGATTTTACATACAGGATTTGAAAAGTTAGTTATGGAGTTCTACTGGAAAAACTACTCCATTGGAGTAACAAAACCTGGTTTACATTACCCTAGTTTGCTCTTTTAATGTTTGCTCTTTCATTGAGCTCATATGTATTTCATTGTGAGCTTTTAGAATATATGTATCATTTCAGATTCTCTGAATTACTAAACCAAGTAAGTGCTAGTTTTGAATCCCTTTAAACTGTCTATGGCCCAGAATTTCATCACAGATCTTTTTGGTCACTGAGGAAGTTGTGTGGAATAGCTGCCTGAGTGAGGCTTGAACATCCACCTAGAAAAGAAATTTTGTCAGTTTATGGGTACTGACATTGTAGGTGTTCTTATGTTAACATTTGCAAAAGGTCTCGTATAGACACAAGCAGTACCCCTAAAAGTATTCTTGTTGACACAATATACATCTGTGTGATATAGGAGAAGCCAGCTGATTTTCACAAATGCTAAAACTTCATAACAGCTGCCACTTGCTGCGTTTTCTCCTGTCACCTTACCATCTTTTCATAGATTTAGTCTTACGGGTTGATGAGATTTTTTGCAGCTTTCTCAGCTGGTTTGTGCTCCTTCCGAAGTGCAGCTTTTGCTGATGAGTTTTTTCTAGTTCTTCCTTGCATACAACAAGAGTACACTGGAGGCTTGGGTTTGCAGCTTGGTGATGGTGCTGGACTTGAAATAGTAAAAATGTTACTAAGAATTGTACTTCAGCTGGTATTTGTGTGCTTATTAAGATAACTAGAGTTTTCTACTAATTCCATAATGTTTTTCCAGCTGAACGAGCTTTGGACACCATGAACTTTGATGTCATTAAAGGCAAACCAGTGCGCATCATGTGGTCTCAGCGCGATCCATCTCTACGCAAAAGTGGTGTAGGAAACATCTTCATCAAAAATTTGGACAAATCAATTGATAACAAAGCTTTGTATGACACATTTTCTGCTTTTGGGAACATCCTGTCTTGTAAGGTTAGTGGAAAATAAAAGGTATTGACTCACAAACTCTTCAATTTATGCTGGAAGCATTCCATGAGTATTACAGCAAGGTTTTTCATTAATAGGTGGTGTGTGATGAAAATGGATCCAAGGGTTATGGATTTGTACATTTTGAGACACAAGAAGCTGCAGAAAGAGCTATTGAAAAAATGAATGGTATGCTGCTTAATGACCGCAAAGTGTAAGTACATAAATAAGTATTTAGGGATCAGCAAACTGAAATTCATTTTATGGCAGACAAAGATTTAAAAGTTTACCTAGGAAAGGAGGGTTGTTCTAAATTTTTCTAATTTTAAGTTGTAGAGTTTTAGTGTTAGGGATTTTAAGAATTTTATCACCTGCCTATTCTAGAGGCAGCCTGAGTTCAAAAAGACAAATAATGGACTCCAGAGGAAAAAGTAATTTCATTAATTGTCTCACAAGCCAATATTGTAATAAGGATTTGGGATCTTCCTGGTTTTCTGATCTTATTGGTTTGAGATTAAATACAATCCATTGAGTATTCTGAATAGTACTTCCTTTATAAGAGTTATGAGATAAGTGTGTTATCCGTATTTTGGAGTTAGCTGAGAGTTACTTGGCACTAAAGAGTGTCAGATTAGTCTAATATTTTTGTATGAATGTCTGTTAATAGGTATATCTAGGGAGTAGAAAATAAAACTTAGAGAAGTGTACTGTTTTAAACATTATCACTGTTCGACATTGTAGGAAAAAAAAATGTTATTTGGCAACTTCTAAAATAATATTTAAGCTGGAGTGAGTGTGCCTCACAGCTATGCCTAAGGAATCGTTACGGTGTTTGGTATAATTGCAAAAGAACAGTTCTTTAAATACTTAGGAGGGTTTGGAAAAATGATGACAGAAATCAGCATCAGATTACCATCATGGATTATTTTTACATGTAGAGATGGATAGGTAAGACACATATAGGGAAAACACATATTTTGAAACTCCAGTTTTCCTGGTTCTTCTGTTCTTGACTGATATATTGTGGATGTTTTTATTCAGTGTCCATTGTTATACAGCCTTAAATTAATAAACATGGTTAGTATGCATTTATAACAGCACAGGGGTAAATATGTTTTATATTGTGAGAGTTAATTTTGCTTTGAATTTCTATTCAGGCTAGTCTTTTAGAAATCAACTCAAACACTTCACTCACTATCTAAATCTGCAGAACACATTGCATTCCCATTCTTACTGTACTTGATTGCTATAAATAAGGTGAAATAATCAAAGTTTAAAAATTACTGAGGTACTGGATGCACCTGTATTGCATTTGCCAAATTTGTGACTTTAAAGTTAGAGACTACAATAAAATTGAAAGTAGGAATCTGCTACAGTCAGAAATCTGTGTCAGCCATGTACAGTCTGGTAGGGCTGCAGAATGTTGTGTTCAGGTTCTGCTCTTTCCTGCCAGTATGAACTAACCATTGGTGTTTCCAGCCAATTTGCAATGGTATTTGACTCAAGAGCGAGTTGAACTATTTACTTCACTATGCCTAAAAATAGTCATGGATGCAGGCTGGAAAGGTGTGCTGCGGAGTGAGGACAGTTAGTTAAATATCCCTTGCTCAAAAACAGAGCAGTAACTGCTTTAAGGCTACCATATTTTTAGTATGGCAGAGGGATTGAGCTGTTACCTAGAATTTCTGTTTAGCCTCTTTACTTAGTACTCTTTCCATTGTCAAGCTCCTGTTCTCAGAGGCTGTTTTATAAAAGTGAACAATCTCACCAATGGCTTGGAAGTATTTTCATGCCTTGTAACTTGTATTTTCATGGGATAAACACTCTAATGTAACAAAGGACAATGGAATTGTTTTTCAGATTGAGTTTTATCATAAATATTTTATCTCAAGAATTTCCTACCTATAAGTGAACAAGACTGATTAAGAATAAAATACAATGCCGGAGGATTAAAGTAAATTTTTAAACCTTGAGACACACTTGCTTTAATCTGTATTACTCTGTTCTTCCTGCAACTAGATTTGTTGGAAGGTTTAAATCTCGCAAGGAACGTGAGGCAGAGCTTGGAGCCAGAGCAAAAGAATTCACCAATGTTTACATCAAAAATTTTGGAGAAGACATGGATGATGAGAGACTTAAGGAACTCTTTGGCAAGTTTGGTAATGTCTTAATGTTTATATAAACACAAGTGAACTTCAATTTACTACATGTCTCCTATCTGTACAGTTCCTTGAAATACAAGGAAACAGGGCTGATGTTGTTGTAAAAACGTAATAAAAGTTACTGAAAAATTGGTACAGAATTCTAGTTTCAGACCCAAAAGTGCAGTAATATCTGAATTTTAAATGCACACAATTTCGTATTTAATCCTGCTATCAGGACTGTTTTCAGTAATCTCAAGATCGTGTGTCTATGCCTTTTACAATTTTTTAAAGTTGTAAATAGAAGTGTTCTCTGGTTTAGTACAGATTAATTTTATAAATGCACCTACAGGCTGTGTGACAAATGAATTTACTATTGCTTTCATTGACCTGCAGACTTACCTCTGTTATTCAGTTGCATTGTGATGGTTGACATAATACAAAATTATAAGGAACTATTCCAGCACCAAGCTATGAGATTCTGCCTTGATCCTCACACACACGGGGCAAAACGCACAGTTAACGCACAGAGCAAAATGATGGTGGATGTAGTAATGTAGATGATGTGTTACCATCAAAATAGGAAATGGAAAATCTCTTAATGCCATTACAGGTTCCCCACATTTTATTTTCAATCTCACTTTTTCTTTTTTTTTCTCCTTCCCTGTATGCTTTTGCTGTTCTCCAGTGGATATTGTGTAAAGCAAGGGAAAGTCTTGTATGAGAGATACCCTGTAGCAGCCTTAAACAGCGTGTACAGGAAATTCTTTTCTGCACTTCAAGTATCTGTGGTTGAAACACTAGCAAATTTAGCTGCTACAGCTAAATTGGCTACTTCCAATTGAGTCCGTGAACTGCAATTTTTCAGAGGTTATGAAATTGCTGAACCAGGATGGACTTTTTCACCAGGATAAATAGTGAAATGTATACCTAATTACAAGGCCTTCCTCTGGCTTTTTCAGTACCCACTTCAAAGGATGGAAACACTAATACTTTTCAAGTGTCATAATTTTTAATGACAAAACAAATGAATTTATTTTGTGGTGAAATTTTCTTTCACTTTGAAGGGGAATTTTGGTTGAAAATACAGTAGAAAAGAAATTCAGCATGCCGGACTTCAGCCATAATGGCTGAAGTTCATCAGAGCAAATTAGTAATTTCATATTAATGGGTGACATTCACTTGATACTATTATTGGTGCAGGAGTCTTTTAAATATTATCTTCTAAAGCTGTTCAAAAGGTGACAAGAATGCACTGTGTATGAAGCATAAGTATTTTATTCTCTTTTTAGGTCCTGCTTTAAGTGTAAAAGTTATGACTGATGAGAGTGGAAAATCCAAAGGCTTTGGCTTCGTTAGTTTTGAAAGACACGAAGATGCCCAGAAAGTAAGCTTTTGGACTTAATTTTAGGAATCCTGTAACTGAGACCCAAATAATATGTTTCATTGAATGATTAAGTTTTTTTAATTGGTCAAGGCCACTGCAAAAAGAGATACTCACTCCTAAATTACTTAGCACAGTTTCTGTCATTTAGAATGTTTTCCTATGAGCAAATGTCAGTTGGTCTGAGAAGCCTATTAAGTCAAGATACTCTGATACAGCTGGAACAAGTGTAGAAATGGGGAATCTTGAATACTTTAAAAACCTGTTGTAGTTCGGCTTAAAGTTCTTAATGATACTTGGACTTTCACATGCTGAGCAATATACAGCATAGCAAATTACTACATCTCTGAATCACTGGATCCAATTTGGTTGCACAAAATGTTTGTGCAAGGCAGAAAGAATTGTGTTTTCAAACTGTAGCTCTGCAAAGTCAGCAGGAAAACTGTTAGTTTTATAAAGCATGTTTGGTATAACTGTGAGAAAATAGTTGTAGAGCCCGGTGATGTTGCTTTTACTCCAAGGGGTAACTTTGGAAAAAGGGTCCTTTTTATTCATATATACGTCTATAACATGCCAGTATGCTGTATAACTTAATTCTTTGTCAACGGGTTGCTTTGATATGTCAGTTTACTGTGACAGTAGGGCCATAACATCAGGAAAAAATGCAGTACTGAACAAATCATGGCAACAAAGTTTGCTTTTCGAAAAGCATTTTGGTGTTTTGTTGGTACTGCAAGTGAACAAGCAGGAGATTAGAACAAATCCTGTCACTTAACATCAACATTTTTCAGGCTTGTATACATTAATTGATGAATAGTTTCTTTACTGTAGTCAGAAGGACATGTTTGGTGTTTTAAATAACATAAAATTCCAGTATCTCTGTAAAAATGTCTAATGGCTTGAATCCTAAACATATACAATAAACTGGTGACTTCTGGTTTTAAATTAATTGAGTATGTGCTAGAGTTTTTACATCTGAAGAGTTGTAACTCAAAGCAGTATGAAGGGAAAAAGTTCACATTTTCATACTTTTAAGTATTTCATTAATGAAAGACTAAAAGTGACAAAAAAGCTCTGTATGTCATCTGTAGCTTGACACTCTAGTATAGAAAGATCTGATAGGTACTATGGTTTCAGGTGTTACTTTTAAAGATGGGACTAGGTGGATTAAAGCCTTTCAACTTTATTTGCTTATTTTTTCTCTGCCATTAGTAAGATAAGGCTGGAGAAATAGTTCTTGCAACTTGGGATTTTTTTCTCCAGCTTCATATATAAAAAAAGTGGTTTGTATCCCTTGTGACTTGTCTTCAAGACAGGCATACTGGAAAGCAGTTTCCATGTTACCACAAGTGGGGAAGTCTTGGGGTATTTTGTTTCAATTAGTGGTATTTTAAGATGGATTCTTTTTCTAGAATCCTTATGTAGATAGGATTCTTATGTTTTTATATTTGAAATGCATTTTTTTTGTGTGTCTGAAAAATGCTGGAGCACTGCTAACTTGTTGTTTGTTAATGAAGGCTGTAGATGAGATGAACGGGAAAGAGCTCAATGGAAAACAAATCTATGTTGGCCGGGCTCAGAAAAAGGTGGAAAGACAGACGGAGCTGAAGCGCAAGTTTGAACAAATGAAGCAGGACAGGATCACCAGATACCAGGTTCCGTTTTAAATCAAGAGGGCTAACTGTATTATATGATAGTTTGAGATTTACACAGAACGCTTGCTTTTAAAAATAACTTGCCTGTTTTCTTAGGGTGTAAACCTTTACGTGAAAAATCTTGATGATGGGATCGATGATGAGCGTCTCCGAAAAGAGTTCTCTCCATTTGGTACAATCACTAGTGCAAAGGTAAAGTTCATAGATTGTGTTCATGTTTTTTGAAAGTCAGCTTTCTTGATTATTGTACATGTCAGGTTAAACACAGTATGATCGTCCTTTCTTGAAATAAATTAAGTAGTAGGACTAGTGTAAGAAAAGTTACGTCTTTCCAGTCAATATTGTGCTCATTGTTATTTCAATGAGATTTTAATCTCCATTCAGGTGACAGTGAACTGTTAATTACACACTAATACTCATTTTTAAGTTGTGGTCTCACTTCTAATAAGCTGGAACAAGAAACTCATGCAAGTTGAATAAGTATATTACAGAACATTTAGTTCTAAAACTAAGTTTTGTGCTGACAGGTGATGATGGAAGGTGGCCGCAGCAAAGGATTTGGATTTGTGTGCTTTTCGTCACCAGAAGAAGCCACCAAAGCAGTCACAGAAATGAATGGTAGAATTGTGGCTACTAAACCATTATATGTAGCTCTAGCCCAGCGTAAAGAGGAGCGCCAAGCTCATCTCACCAACCAGTACATGCAGAGGATGGCAAGTGTAAGAGCAGTACCTAATCCTGTAATCAACCCCTACCAGCCAGCACCTCCTTCAGGATACTTCATGGCAGCTATTCCTCAGGTAAGTGTAGGGATGAGTAACTGCGTATAAGGTCTGCTTAGATTTAACTGTAAATGTAACTGTTAGCATGTGTCAGTGATTTCAGCATTTTAATCTCATGGTGGGAGTGTGCTGGGCTGTTCAGCATGCCCGTCACAGACAACAAAGTTAAGTGATGTTGTTGTGTTTGGCAGACTCAGAACCGTGCTGCGTACTATCCTACTAATCAGCTTGCTCAACTTGCTAGACCTAGTCCTCGCTGGACTGCTCAGGGTGCCAGACCTCATCGTAAGTCACTTTTTTACCTCTGTCCAGAGATTGCTGTAAACTCTGTAGCATTTACCTTTGTACTTCCAAATACATTTTCATGGCATTGCTGTATCAGTCTTCTGTTTGTCATGTTGTCACCACTCAGTGTTTCAGCATGTAACAGTATCTTTTTTCTAAACCATAGCATTCCAAAACATGCCTGGTGCTATCCGCCCAGCAGCACCCAGACCACCTTTCAGTACCATGAGACCAGCTTCTTCCCAAGTTCCACGAGTCATGTCAACACAGCGTGTTGGTGAGTTTGATTTATGCAAACTTTAAGTGTTAGACTTCTGTTCCAATTTTGATGGTTTAGCATGATCTTGAAAAAATAAACATTGCTAAGTTTAATATCACAAGTGATATTCCTAATGTAATACCATTTTCTAGTAATTACTTTAACTGCTGTCCCAGCAAAGACTCCAGCTGTGATCCCATCTCTTCAGGATGAAGTACTTTTGTGTGTGCTTCAGTAATACTGGATGATGGCTTCTGTCATTTCTAAACATAGTTGCAGCAATTGTAATAATAGGTTGCATATAGAAATACTGAGATGATACAATTCTAGGTCTTAATTTGTTATATTTCACGTATACATATTTTATTGTTGTGAGAGAGTATCATGAATGCAAAATCTGCACATCACTGAATGAACCAGGATTGACTGTATTCATTGAATGGTTTGGGTTGGAAGGACCCTTAAAGCTCATGTAGTTCAACCCCCTGCCAGAGGCAGGGAACCCTCCACTAGACCAGGGTACTCAGAGCCCTATCCAGGCTGGTCTCTAACATCTCCAGGGATAGAGTCCACAACCTCTCCGAAGGCATAATTCTCCCAGAATGTATCAGGCAGCCATCTACTTTCTAAAAGTATCTTTTTTAGAATGACTGATGTAATGTGTTCAGGAAATCAAATGTCCTTTAGTTTATAATGAAATTATATTAATACTCAAAAAAGTGGATTTTTTATCATGGATCTTTTTTCAATGGCATGTAAAAAGGGCAGTTCATGAATGAAGTGACTGGAAAGTAGCATCCAGTAAATTTCAAGGTTTGAACCTTTGTATGTGACCAGTGATGTGACAGTTGATAAAACTACTAAGATGAATCTGTAACACAATACCTAAATTAGGTGTTTGGCTCAAGTTGATTTGTTGGGCAAAATAATTATAATAATAATTATTCACATCTGGAATTGTTACTATTTTTTCAGCTAATACATCAACACAAACGATGGGTCCACGTCCTGCAGCAGCAGCTACTGCAGCCACTCCTGCCGTGCGCACAGTACCACAGTACAAATACGCTGCGGGTGTTCGCAATCCTCAGCAGCACCTCAACACGCAGCCACAGGTTGCTATGCAGCAGGTATGTGATCTGGGGAACTGCTCTGTGCTTTTACTGATGTTCTTTCTGTGCTTTTACTGATGTTCTTTCCAAAGGAAGGTGGTGAGGGTGATGGGAGGGAAATTCAGGCTCTGCATCATGGCAGTAGAGTAAAAGCACTAGAGAGTTAAGTATATTTGAAGTTCACCTGGGACAGGATACAATCCCATGCTGCGTCATACTTTCCAGTTCCCTCATACCTTAGCCTAAATTCTTGTGCTTGCTCCTCGGTTTCTAATATTCCTCAGCATCATCACTCAGCTCTAACCAGTAGTATTTGATTAAATAGACATAGTTGTTAATTTCTTTGATGTTTCTGACACTGTAGGCATTGTGTATGCTGAGTTGTGAAATATTGGCTGTTTGAAGCTGCACCTAATTATGAGCCAGGGTTTAATTTTAAAATGTTATTAAAATTAATTTGCAGCCTGCTGTCCATGTGCAAGGTCAGGAACCCTTGACTGCTTCCATGTTGGCTTCTGCCCCTCCACAAGAACAAAAGCAGATGTTAGGTATGTGCATGATACCTTTCTCTATGTATTGTAGCAAAAGGACAGTTAAAAGTACACTTTTTCAATCTTAACATGCAGAGTAAATGGTTTTAGCAGTAGAACAAGTTGGTTTCCCTTATCCCTTCAATATAAGCTGGATTTGTCCCTACTTAAGTTTTTTCTCTCTAGGTGAACGTCTATTCCCTCTTATTCAAAGCATGCACCCTACTCTGGCGGGTAAGATCACTGGTATGTTGTTGGAGATTGACAACTCTGAACTCCTCCACATGCTCGAGTCTCCCGAGTCTCTTCGTTCGAAGGTAGGTGGACTTTTGCCTTGTACTGCTTCCGTAGGTGGTTAAGTCTACGCTGATCTAACAGCTGTTCGTGCTGGCACAGTGGAGTAACAGCAATGCAGCAGTGGCTCAGGGCAAGAGTATCCTCTTCCAGAGGGTGACACTGACTTACATGGATGAACTGGAATTGTAATGTTCTCCTTTATCTTTTCAACAATGCAGGCATTGTTTATACGTGTGATTTCCACTGTATTATTAACTTAAATATAAACTGCTAAGCTTCCCTTCATTTATTTCTCATTTGTACATAACAGGTTGATGAAGCTGTAGCCGTACTACAAGCCCACCAAGCTAAAGAGGCTGCTCAAAAGGCAGTCAATAATCCCACTGGGGTTCCAAGTGTTTAATAGGTAAGTTTGGCCACTGTAGTTCCATAGGTTGACTGGGGCAAGTCTTTGGTCCATGGCCTTGAAAGCAGCGTGTGTCCAGGCTCTGTGTCATGTGCAGCCAGAGGAAGTAGCAGCTATGGTAAACAAACTTCTGTGCTCAGTTGGTTAGCAAAAACTACTGACGTGTCATTGTTTCTAACAACACATTTATCTTGAATTAGTTCTAGGCATGTGTGCAAAAACAGGCAGTTCTACCAAATGCTACTGTTGAGAACAACTTGTGGAATTGAAATAAGCTTGAAACAACCCCCTTTTTCCTTAGGAATTAAAGAGCTTGTTTACACTGTAGTTTGTATATAGTTACCAAATTCTAAAATTGTACAGTAAGTGAAAACTAAACTACATATTGTCTTGACTTCACATTTGGGTGAATTTAATGTCAGTTAAAATAGTGATTTTTCTTCATTGCCTTCTGTGGGGCTGATATCTTAATTGTGCATGACAGCGGCAAATGGTCTTACCTTAATTTTGGCAGGGAAAAAGTGTGAAGTTGAGGATAAAAAGGAATCTATTATCTCTTTTGTCTAGTTAGGTTTTGCCTGCAAATGTGCCTTCTGCATTTGTAGCTGTAACATTTGATCACATAAAATTTTTCCTTTTTTCTTGATATTTTAATTTCTGTAATTTTCCTTTCAGAGGCAGAATTTGAGTAATGATTTTTAACATTTCTGTTTCAATACTTATTTTTTGCTAGTGACACTTTCACTACAGAGATAAGTGCTGAATAGGTTGTTTCTCCTAAACTAAGGCACCCATACTTTGAGGCCATTACTCTGTTTTAGCAACTGGAAATTGAAAATACTGCTAGGGTAGTTATTTGATGAGCCTCAGTCTGCCGGCCTCAAGAGTAGAGGTGACGTGCACTCAATCACGGTAACACTGTGCTTAAAGTGGAGCTGTCTGAGGGATTCTCCAGTTCTAGAGTCAGTGTTGTCTTGACATGGATCACAGACCTCTGAGTATTTTTGTGTCCCTAAAAAGAGGGAGGCCTTCTGATATTCTGTTTCTAAAGAACTTTGATATCATTTAAACTCAGTGAAAGCCCAGAGTGCTGCATGGTGTACAGTAGTAGTAAACAAGTCAGAAAACATACAAGGTGCTGCATTTGTTTTAAAACATAACACCATTGTTTTTCTTTGCAGAACTATCCGGGACTACAATCTAGAACTTCGCTTCACCGAAGAAAAAAAAAATCTAAACATGGAAAAACTATTAAATATTGAGAAAAACATTGCAAAATATAAAATAAATAAAAAAAGGAAAGGAAACTTTGAAGCTTACGTACAGAGCAACGCCGGGGCTAGCAAAACAAATGCTAGCCCTAGATTACTTATTGATTTAAAATTTAAAAAAAAATAGTAAAATAAAAAATACAAATTAATGTTTTATAAACCCAGGGGAAAAGAATTTTCAGCACAGTACAAAAATTTAAAGCATTCCTTTCTTTAATTTTGTAATTCTTTACTGTGGAAAAGCTCAGATTATCACCACTGTTTTAGTTGACAGTGAGAATTGATAGCTGAGCAAAGAAACATAATTTGGATTATAAAATTCTTGGTTTAATAAAAATTCCTTAAACACTGACTTACTTGTGATGGTTTTTTTTGTACAGTCTACTTTTCATAAGCTTGTCACCCAGAATGCCAAGTTAGAATCCCATTCTATAGTATGTTTTGGTGGATTGTAGCGAAGATAAGCCTACACCTGTAGACTGTCTTCTAAATAACAGAAGTGAAGGGAGGGGGGAAGTGTTTGGGTTTTTCTTAACAAATTGTGCTGCTTGACCTGTCTCTGCTCTACTGCACAATAGCACAGGAATAATTCTGTCTTCACTCAGGGATGATGGGGTCATCAGGTCAGTTTGTGTCCCTAAAGGGGGTTTGCAGTGAAATGGCCAATGACACTAAAGTGGGAAGAGGGAGCACTAACACGTGAGCTATTTCATTTGCTACAGAACTGTACTGAGATTGGGAGTTTTACTTAAATGTGAAACCAACCTAAGTGTTAAATGCATGAACAAGAGACAGAGTAAAAGGGCTTTTGTTGTAAAACAAAATTCCACTGTGTGAGTTAGCAGATACTCTAAAGTTTGTCCATCCACAGATGTGTTATCCTACAGTTGCTGCCTTGCTTTTTTGTTTTCTCCTTTCTACAGACCTGTGGAATAAAAAGGGGTATTTTCTACCCAGTTTAGCCCATAATTGGCTGTATAAGTTGCTTTTTCAAAATTGATAATGCAAAGGGAGAAATGAAGAAGTGAAAATGGCATACCCTGCTTTTACATAGAAGAGGGTAAAACCTGTCAGGCTGGGCTGGGGAAGAGGCACAAAGATCTGTTGGTCATGGAGGAAGATGTGAGAGGTAACCGCTGCAATCTCTGGGTTTCAGTTGCTATATGTAAAGAATACAGATTCTATGGAATTCACAAATGCCAGTGTTCTCTGATCTGTTGCAGTCAAAGCCCTTCAGTATGCTTCCTGAAGTCCCCCAGAAGACAGTTCAGGAGCCCCCTTATTTTTCCTCTCTTGCAAAGGGGAAAATCTTCAGGTTTCCTGTTATAGAATTTGAGAAATAAGCCTAACATAGTAAGGTGAAAGTGATGTGGTGTAAATGGAATCTAACTAAAATCCTTTGCTGTAAATGCATTAGGTTAAACTTGTGTAATTCTTACACTCAGTCCTGTCCTGATTGCAGTAGACTGGGATAGCCTTTAATTTGTGGTTTTGCTGAGGTGTGTGACTAGAATTAAGAATATTTGAAATTGCAAGGTAAATCCTACAAAAGAGGCAGTTCAAGCAAGATACGTATATGTTAAGAGGCTGAATGTATAACCTTGATTTTATGTAATGTCAACTATGAAAACATTTAAAGTTTGGAGACTGTTTTAATGACCTAAAAATATTTAGCGCCATAATGGGAATGCTGAAGAATCTGATGATATTAAAGGTTTAATGGAAGGTCTAAAGGCTATTACAAAAACCTGTTTTCAGGATTCTCAGGGTACTCGCAGGAAAGTAAGAGGCCACTTCTCACTTCTTGTTTTCCTAGATAGGTTGTGTGTTCTGTGAGTCTGCTGGAGTTAACCAAACTAATTTTTTGTCTTATAAGAATGAGCAAGTTACTTAATGTCTTACCAATGGGGAAACTGAAAAAGGAGGAGAACAGGAAGTCTTCCCATTTGTACAGGAATTTGTACACCTCCTGTAGGTGTGTCATGCACTAGCATTTGTACCAGCATGAAATACTGGGTAACCGCTGTGATGGGAGGGAACAGTGAGGCAATTCTGCTGAGGTGATCATGGCAGCCTAAGAAAAAGGCTGTGGGTTGATTTGGTTTATTTCTTCACAGTCCTGATTACATGGTAATTCCCTGCTGTATACCACAGATGCTTATTCAATAAATGTCTTCTATTTTATGTCTAAATCTTAAAGATAGCAAATAAGGCATTTATCAGTGCTTCTACCAGTGCATCCTTGGAGCACTACTGTAAAACAATGCAGCATGCAGAAAAATCATTTTTTTCAATAGTGGAGAACTGGACCTTTGAATTAATAGGCAGCCTGACTGGCAGGCACTTCTGCTGCCACACGTTCTCTCTATTATGTGTCTCAGAGGCTTACACTGATCCTCTGCACACTGCAGCCAGTCAGTGCTAAGCTGATTTTGCTGGAACCTCTGGCATTTCATTACTTCAGTCTTTCTGTGTCTTCCATCCTAACCACAGCAAACACTTCAGAATTTAGCAGCAGCCAAAAGCCTGCTTGTGAAATTGGTGGTGATTTGAATGAATGAACGAATGAATAGTATTGTATTTGCCATCGCTTTCCCAAGCAGGACATGGCTTTATGAGCAACTAAATCAAAGGTTTGGTGCAGAGGTAATCTGGATTGTGTGTATTCTCTTTGCTGCTCTGCTGAAGTCTAGAGAATTCTGAGTTCACTGGGTCCAGGGGAGGAGGGGGCAAGGTGGTGGAAATAAGGATGATCTAGAGTCTGACAATGTCTTATTGCCAGTTTGTGCCAATTAGGTGTCTACCCTTGAACAATCCTTGCATCTTGAGTGTCCTTGGTAACAGTCTAATGATTGTGATGGACAGCTGGATGTTCAAAGGTGGCCAGTTAACATTTTGAGTTAGGAGTGTTGGGAAAAAGATTTCCTGAAATCTACATCTGGTAGACATATTTGTGCTTGGGATAACTGGAAAAAAAAGAAAAAAAAAGAAAAAAAAGGTCCAAAACAAGAAGGATTTGTATTTCTTTTCAATAGGTTTAGGAGTTTTGATCCAAACTAATATACTAGAGAAGAGCCACAGTCCTCGGGACCACAATTCTCCCTAGACTTTCATAGTTATATGTGAGTCCATGTGGTGTGATTACCTCACTGAAGAAAGCTTTTAGTCTCACTTTTTTTCTATGGGACGTGGTCAATGAGAAAAGTAGATGTATGGAAATGAAAACACAGCTGGCAGGGTTACAAATCCTTAGGATATTGCATTTGAAGTGAATACAAATTTAAAACACACGTTTCCAGCTACACTAAGAACACAAGATGTGCATGTAGTTACAACTTGGACAACAAGAACTAAGGAAGAATATTTTCAAAAAACTAATTTGAAATTTAGATTTTTCACTTGTATTGGGATTGAAAGTAACCATTAAGAGAAAAAAAGAATTGACAAGCTAGGCCAACATAATGGCCCTTTTGTACATTAAGTACTAAGAGCAGTACATCTGCCAAGTGGTCTCCTATTTCCCATGTCACCTGCTAAGGAAACATCCCTAATCCTGTCATGTACCAATTGGCTATAGCTGGCCAGACATCTGTGCTTTTTTATAGCTCTGAGCATGTGCTAAAATATACCATGTGATATCTGTGCATTCAAAAACGAAAAATGATGCCCTAGACAGGCTAAATAGCTGTGTCACATTTCAGTAACTGGGACCTTGGGTTACATGTGTTCTAGGTTAAACTTGATATAAAACAGAGGTTACTCTTCAAAACGTAAGCCCCAAGCATATTATGTTGTCACATCTGTAAGTGGAAGCTTACTTAATCCTGTCTCTTACCACTGTCGGAGATTTGCCACCTGTGGCAAATTTCTAACACCAAAGATTAAACTGTAAATAAGCCACCTACTTCCCCCCGCCCCTTTGTCCTAGGGTGGGACAAAGGCAGAGACTATGGGTTGGGATAACAATTTACTGAAAGCAACAAGCAATGGAATAAGAAACATACAGTAACAGCAACAATATTAGTAACAAGAGTATATATAAAAAAATATGCTTTACCCACAAAAAGATGTTTACCACCTCAGCTTAGTTCCATGTGGCCCTGGAACAGCACGATAGTGGCCAAGATGGTGGTTGTTCTCTTGCTGCCAGCTCCCTCCTGTCCCAACTCTGCTCAGCTCCTTTCAGCTCAGCTTGGCTCAGCTTCCTCCAGCTCAGCTGGATTGGGGCTCACCCCCGCTCCTCAGTTCCCCAGCACTGTCCTTCAGCACCATATGGATTCTGTGTTCTGATGCTTTTTCTTTAGCACCATGTCCTGTAGCTGTGTCTCAGAGAAAAAAGGAGGAGACAGCAGTGATGGCAGAGGACGGGGTCCTCAGGGCTGATGCCAACAGCCTTCCCACTGGGGAGAGGGAGGCAAAAATGGTGCACTTGTTGGAAATTTTACAACTTTTAAATTTTTTTTATGTAGCTTTAGTCAGGGGATTGTTCACCTTTGCCCCAGGGAAAGGAGAATTGAAGTTTCTCTTCAAAAGGCTGTTCATCAATGCTAGGTGAGGTGAGGCCCGATGAGTTTAACATCTACTGTTTGGGAGTAGCCACAAGATACACAGGAGATAAATATAAACATCACCCTGTGGTGTGGTCAGAGACACTTGGTTTGGGAAAAGATTGGTAAGAGAACCACAGAATGAGGACCATCATTCTATTAGCATCAAAGGCAAAGGGATCAATAACCAATAGGAGATTGAATGTTAAGAATTGTGTAATTTAGGCCCAATGAATGAGAATTTCTTTGGGGTTTTATGTATAAATATGTGAAAGGTCTGGTAGAGAACTAAGTATGATGGAGTGATTTTCGCTGGGTTCAGTGCAGAACCCAGGCATGTGTGGATGAAATTATTTCGATTGCACATCCAGGCCAAAATAACATCCTGGTCAGAATAACCTAATGCTAAGTCTCTAACACTGAAAATATGTTGTTGGAGAGTTTGTTTTCCCTGCACTTGTGGTGACACACTCACCTTTGCTTCCCCCCAAAACTCTGTCCCCAGAAATGACGTGGGTGGTATAGAACAGCAACAGAACCACACCATGTCCCCACCCTGCAACCAGGACACCACCAAAATTAGTTGTTCCTCCTCCTTTAGTTTTCAGGAACCAGATTTAGGCAAACGAGAAGAGACCAGCAACCTAGAATGACAACAGTAGAAAACTCCTGTGACCTGGAGTGTAGATCTTTCCTCTGCCTTCCTATACCTCACATTTTCCCATTAAATTCATTCTGCAGGTGCTTAGCCTCCCAGGTTACAAAAGTGGATATATGGATTGGCAAAATGTCTTGGGATACAAACAAGGATGCACACAGCAGCCTTGCTCAGGAGTGTGTGGTAAGCTGGCTAAATGGGAAACAATGGCCAAGCAGCAGCAACTGTCAGCTCCAAGTCCCTCTTTTCCTTGGCCTCTGGGAGAGAGGTGTAGCTGCTCAATTTTGGTCATTAATCCTATGAACAATGCTAGAAAGTTTATGGAGATCAGGCCAGGCAAATTGCAGAGTCGAATGCAAGATTTTTTTTTTTGACAAACTGGGGATTAATCAAGTGTTGGATCTTGAATTGCCTACGTCAATACCTCCGAAGTGACCCCTTCCACACAGAGTTACAAAACAGCTGGAACACAGGCTTGAAGTACTCCAAAGAATAGCGAGCCTCAGGGAATAATGTATAGCCCCAGGCAACAGAAGTGGATTATTTCAGGGTGAATCTGCAAGTTTATCTCTACTTTTGCTTTGCTCCTTATTGAGTTCCCTCTGTCCTTTTGCTCTCTATCATTCCTCTGTATTTCTTAGGAAAGTGAAGGGGGAGCATGTGATGCTGAGCTTTTCTGTGAAAGCAGTGTCTGTCAGCCTTCTCTTTGCTAGTTTTCTCTTTGCTCTCTGGCTGGCCTTTGCCAGTCCTTGGCTTCAAGCAAAATCTCTTCTGGCTTCTCCGTGAGTCTGGGTGCACACTGTTTTCTAAGCAGCATACTTTTACCTCACCAGCTCTATTTTAGGGCCCTTTTTGGTGAACTGTTATGCTGGTGGGTTAGGTAGGTGCTTCTCTTGGCAACTTGCTGTGCTCTCAGTTGCAGTGATAGGACCACTCTGAAGTAGTTTTTAAGCCAGTAAACCTGGATGGATATCAATCCATCTCTCCCAACTCTGTGTGACTCCACAGCCAGTTGGAGAAGCACAGCTGAAAGGTAGATGAGTCACAGCAGGGCTGCCATGAGAAGGAATGTTTGCTGAGGTGTGCCCTTGGAGTTGCAGTTCTGCGATTCTGTTCGCTGTGGGACCTCTCACAGTAGTATTTTGCTTTGGTTAATGGAGCATTTTGGATAACCTATCTGAACTAATAAATCAGCTTATGCATTTGCTTCCATTTTTAAAAGGCCTACTGTTTCTTGCTCAACAGGTTTTAACATCATTAGTGCTCTCAGCAAAATTGTTCCCTTCTCTGCATCCCTGGTAACTGAGAGTTTGCCTCCTGCTGGTCTTCAGAACTTGTTGGCTGATTTTTGTTTTCAGTTCCTTCCTTCCTGCTGTTGGTAGCACTTGGTCTTGAAGTTTACAACTGCCATCTCTTAATTGCCTTCCCTATTCTTCTGTGAGGTTGCTTGTCTAAAATTATTATATCCTGTTCTGTTTATCTTGCTTGAAATACTTTTTAATGTAGAAAAATGTACATGTATGAGAAGTCTTACTCCAGGATAAAGGAATTCTCACCACATGTGACCAGATCACATATCATGACCACAGTGTCCCACAGATGCAACAATTCCGTGATGCAAAGAATGTAAATTAGAAATAAAATTCCTTCACAGACTGATTTCTGCATTGCTACATTGAGGGTATTTCTTGAATACTACTCTGGAGGGTCTGTCTCTGTCATCTGTTGGATGAGCTGCTGAATTAATTGTGCCCCTTTCAAGGTAGCAATTTTCAAAGCTCTTCTATTCCACCTCTGCAAGCTCCTGTCCTGACTTGTGAAGCATAGGGCACATAATTCTTGTTTATGATGCTGTGTCTTATCTGTCCCTTTTCTTTTGCTGTGCATTTTCCTTCTTCCTGTTACTTTTTAGTTTGAGAGTGCTTCTGTTTGACACTCCTAGACACTGCTTCCTTGCTGTCTCCCAGAGCAGCTGTTCTCTTAAAAAGGACAGTCTGAAGGGAGCAGCTGTTCAGAGGTACTGTGTGGTGATGGAGTATACGGTGGTTTGGATACGCTGTTGAATGGGGAGGTGCAGATATACTGACTGTGAGCGACTTACCCCTCGGTGCCTCACCTCCTAAGGGATCTCAGCTTTAAGCTCAGGACCCAAGGAAAATCATATAGAGGGAAGTGTGATCAACTGAGAGCAATATGTTAAAAGAGATCTTGCTTAAAGTGAGTTTCTTAGGTAGGGTTGGCAGAAATGCTGAGGAGAGTGGTGCAACTTTAGCCCTTCTCCTCTTGCATAGGCACTTGGCTGTGGATTGACAGCAGGTGCCTATCTCGGTATGAGGATTTACAGCCTTCACCTTCCTCTGGGAGATGGGGCTTTGTTCGGACTCTCTTAGAGTCCAGAGGTGGTTCTGTGTTCTCCCCTTTGCCTCTTCTTTGAGAAGCTAGAGCATTCAATTTCTCTAGCAATCCAGTTTTCTTTTCCACTTTTCTCTGGATATTTTATTAAGTACTAGAAGAAGGAAGGAGAGCTGAAGGAGCAGTCTGCCTTGGCTTGTGATGAATCCCACACCACACACGTTGGGCTGTTTGCACTTGCTGAACTGAGATTTGTGCAGCCATTCTCCGCAAATGACTGAACACCTTCAGCTGGAGTGTTGATGGCAGATGGATATGCATTTGAAGGATCTAAGTCTTGGCCCTCGATTCACCCAAGGACAGCCAGGCAGTGCTGTGTGCTGTAGTCATGCTGTCTCCTGAGTGTTCTCTGGGTATTGCACACTGACCAGAGCACCCCTAATAGAGCTCTGGGAATTTATTCTGCTTAT
This sequence comes from Pseudopodoces humilis, assembly GCF_049639895.1. NCBI lineage: Eukaryota > Metazoa > Chordata > Aves > Passeriformes > Paridae > Pseudopodoces > Pseudopodoces humilis. Next base: position 20,587,796 of record NC_142200.1, read on the forward strand.
GGAGAGGTAAGGCTCTCTTGCAAGACTAATTTACGGAAGTTTCTAGAGTGGGATCAAAATAATTTGGACAATGGTTTGTGCTTTAAAAATGTCACTGTAATTCCTTGAAATCAAACAGTTGCTGAAGATCCAGGCCTTTCCTGGTTTCTGTGTTTGTGATGTAATGTTTGCATTTGGCTTTTCAGTTTTGCAGCTGCTTAACAATTTAGCAGTTTTGTTTCTGTTATTCTGTCTGACTTTGAGATCTGCACATCTCCAGCATGACCCTGGGTGAAACAGCTGGTCTAGGCAGCATAGACAGGACTAACACCAAAAGACAAACCGATGGGACTAGACTAAGTAGGAGATAATTAATTTTGGTCAACTACACTTTGAAACTGATGGTATCTCATGCTGAGGAGGAGAATGTTCAGTGCAGAAAGATGTAAAAGAAACAGCACCAACTATGGCCTGTGTCTTTACTCCTCTTTTTGAAGATAATGGCACTTAGAGCTTAACATTGTCATATTTAGGAAAGCTACTCTATCTATTTTAGGTGGAAATCTTGGATAAAGACAAAGTACCTCTTCCACCAGGTTGGAACAGCCTATCTGGGTTTTCAGCACCATACACAAATACACACTTAAAGTTTATGGGCATTTTCCTTTAATTCTTTGAGATGTGAAAAAATTAAATTAGTTGCAAGAAGTTGGTCTTCTCTGTGGCCCAGATGCCGAGGATACACAATTGCATTTCAAGAAACTTACCCAGCAGCTGGCACTGAGATGAATTATTTTTTTAAGTAGGCCAGAGTCTCGGTTTGTGTGAAGTGATGGTAACAGACAGCGCCACTTTCTGTAGGTGAGGCACAGCCTGAACACAGAGGGAAGAGAGGGGACCACCTTGTTGTCAGACTCCTGGCAAATTTTCTTGCTCTATCTCCTCAGTTTGCCTGCCTGTAGAGCAGAGATAAGTTTTCCCTGGAGGAAAATCATGTATGGGAAGGGCTTTGAAGATAAAAGCCACTCTACACTCACTATTGCAGTCAGCTTTACATTAAACCAAAGCATGTCATGTTATCTGACTCTTTTATGCTGTGTGTCTCTGAGCAATTCACACATTATATCTAAAAATCAAGACCTTGGATATGCTGGTGTGTTGCCAGCACAGGGAAAACAGAGTTGTGATTCTATGCTTCACTCCAGGTTTTAGCTAACAAAAATAAGATATCGCTAATTCTTGCAGTAATAAACTTTTTTCCTTCATACTTTGGTTGCTGGAGTCATGTGAAAGACTTAGGTAGCAAGGGCCAGAGGGGAAAATGTCATCTTCCATATGATTTAATGACACTAATTGCCAAGTTGAATACTGGTGCATAAATTTAATTAGTAGAAATGTCTCAGCATTCTGTAGGGAGTCTCATTTTACTGATCAGATGACACATCATTTTGATTTAGGTTAAAAAATGTTTCCAGGCATACTGTATTTTGCTGTGTTTAGTTATGTGCATTTTGAGAAAGTAAATATAGCTTATCCTTCTCTTGAGAGTGTTTGCCTATAGTTAAAAAAATCTTATACTTTCAAGTGATCAAATACTGTCCAAACCTATTGGAGCCATCTTACATCAATTGTAAAATAGTGTAATTGGGGTTTTCTAGGACTTCCAGATCTGTTTATAGATGAGATAGGGTTTGTACAAAGGCATTATGTCCATATTAGCCAGCTGTAATAACTGAAGGAACAATCAAACTTTAAGATAATTTGTGTTCATTAAATATTTTGTGGGGGGTTGTTTTGTTTTTGGTTTTTTTTGTGGTTTGGTTTGGTTTGGTTGGGCTTTGTGTCCTTTTTCCTCTTTACAATATTAGATGATCCAGTAACTTTTACCACCTCTCATAGACAAAAGAGTAAAAGCCTCTAAAGTAGCACAAGTCAAGGACAGAAGTTGCCAACTCATAAAAAAATAGTTCTGTGGATACAGAACAAAGAAATCCTGTATGGACATACTGGAAAGAGAAGACATCTGTAATCAGAATTTGTTTGTGTGTAAGACCTAGCTGATAAGGTTAATATATTAACTTCTGTGGCTTGAAGCAGTAGCTCAGAAATGTTAAGACTGTAAAAAATGGGGACCCCACATCAAAAGAGGCTGCTCACTTGGGCTGTCTTCTGGTAGGTACCCTGAAAAAGGCTCTGCCCTTGCTGTGGGCCCTGAGGGCCATCAGGGAGGTTCTGGGTGGGTGCCCTGTGCCTTTTGCAGGACATCATGTCTTGCTATCAAAACAAGAGAGCACTGAAAGCTCCTTGGAAACTACCTATACTTCCTCATTTTTGCTTTCCTTGGAATGTTTTGCAGCTAAGGAGCATTTTGTGCCTCCTTTCTGTCCAAAGTTTCACCTGACAATGACCAAACTAATGGCAAACGAGAGAGAGGCAGTTACAGCTGAAGCAGTATCTTCAAAATGGTAAACCTGGGTTTAAACGTTCAAAGGTATGTCTACAATTGTGACTGCAGGGTGCTCTACCCTTCTTACTGAGTTAGGGTGTATCTCAAATGCTGGGGCTAAACATTGCAGTCCTGTCCTGGCTGTAGGTTCACCAGGTTCAGAACATCAGGGTATAATATTTCTCTAATTTCTGAAGTAGCTGCCTTTCTGCAGGTTTCCCAAAATATAAGAGCACAGTTTCACACTGAACAGCCTGTAGTCTGTTCATTCTCTGTCTCTCTGGATCAATGAGTGGAGCCACCCACCCCTGCTGCTCCACAACTGCCAGAGCTAATGTGGGGCACAGTGGATAGAAGACTGAAGCAAAAAAGACAGGCACTTGGGCAGGTAGAAGTATAGCATGGACCTCCTTTCTTCAAGACTTTCCAAGAAGACTTGTGAGAATTATAGGAAGAGTTTGTAGAAAAATGAAATCTCAGAGCAGTGTGCTGTGTTGTACGTCAGGTCTGCAGGATCTCTAGAATAGGTCTGATGAGTTTCATGTAAGCCAAGAAAAAAAGAAAAACCCATTTCAACTACCCAAAAGGAGGGATGTGTGTGGGGATGAGCTTAAAGAGGTTTTGTAGCCTCTGGTCTCAGATACTTTGTGCCAAGACTTACAAAACAGAAACTCAGAGTTAGTTTTTAAAGTTTTACTTAGTGGTTATTCTATCTTTTTTGGCTTGAGTATTCTTTTCTTTTAAAGTTACTGGTCTTGAGCGACCACAGAGTTACATGGCCAAGAACCTTGCTAAGGTCTTGCTTTGGGAGAAGAGCAGCATTCCATGTATTTTGCCCTGCTCATAGCTTCAGTAATTTAACAGACTGATAAAGTCAGTTGTGCAGAAACCAAAGGATGATTAAAGTAACACTGATTATTTAAGTCAGCATTTAGTCATGTTTTGAGACACTGGCCATGTTTTTAATCTGTTGGCTACATTTGGTTTCCTCCCTCCCCATTTTCCACTTGTTTTTCAGTTACTTTGGATTCAAATATTACAAATAGAGATATCTTCATAAATCTTGTTGAAAGTACAGCAAGTAAGTTTTGAATTTTTCAGCCAAATAGTTTGTTACATGAAAGTGTTGAAATAATATCCTACCTCCCAGGTTCAAGACTTCCTTTGCTATATTTTTTTCCTTGTGTTCTTAGTGTATCAGTCTGCCTTGTAAAACAGTGAGTTCCAAAGACAGAGCGCTCTCTGGGAAGCCTGGGTGGCAATAATAATAATAATATTGCTATTGTTTTTTTCTCCATGTACAAACTTGTTTCTCACATGGAAAGAACTTCATGCTTTGTTTTTATATTCTGTGGCATATCTGATCTATCTTTTGCCTCTAAACAGTTCACAGGAAAGTCTTTGTGAGCGCTCAATAGAAGGATTACAGACATTCTTGGATTTTGCAATTGTAAATGCTTTTTGATAGTGTCAGTGGTTTGCACTGATGAGTGTATTGATGACTGCTGGGAAAATGTCATGTTCTCTTACCTTGCAGTTGTAGTGATGGGCAGAATCTGGCATATATTTGGGTTGTTGTAGCCTAGATGACTTTTCAAATCCATTTAAATGTGGTCCATGACATGTGTGATCTTTCTTTGGCAGGCTTGGAATCTAGATAAATTGTGATTGTGTCTGACTATTGCAAGTTGCCAAGTTTTCCATTCCTCTTTTCATGTTGCTGTGGTTCTAATGAGAATAATGGAGTTTTGGAGCAGGTTGGTGCAGCATGACTCCACAGCATTTTTAGGGAGGGGATGCTGTTTTGGTTTTCTGGGAAGTGCTTGGTATGCTGTGGTAACCTTGCTTGAAGTGAGCTGTGTTTTGAAGAAGTGAGTGTGTTTTGAAGAACCGAGTGTGTTTTGAAGAACCAAATATGAGGTTTGTATCTCAAGAGCTCTTCACTTGCCATGTGTGACTAGGGTATGTAAAGGGAATTCAGAAGGGCTATAGAAAATTATACGAATAAGGATTCCTAAAAAAATTCTAGAAAGATTTTTCCTGCATACTTTGTAAATAAAAAGATATTGTTTATTTACTGTCTCTTCAATTCAGAATTCCTGGAGTGCTAAAGACAGTGAACAATTTCTGATTTCTGTTGTGAGAAACAGTCTCTTTAGTTCTAATGCAATGCCTGCTGTGGCCCTACAGATGACTCTCAGTAATTACTGCTGAGTCTTAATTAGTCTTGATGAGACTGATAACAGGGCTACTAAAGAAAGTTAAATCTGTCAGGAATGCCTGCAATGTTGTCAAACACTGCCAACTGACTTTTCTTCTATAAAGTTTTGGTAGGAAATAATTCTTCAAAATATCTGTTTCCAGGGTTTAAAGATGTGTTTGGACATGGCAACATTGTGGATTTCTCTTATGCACCAGCATAAATAATGTGTATTTATTTTTTTTCTCTACACCTCCTTTTGGTGAGGAGGGTTGACTTGATACCTACATGTGCAATACTAATTTTACAGATTATGTACACCTTTGTATGCTTATAAACGCATGTGGTGACTGTGCTACCAAAAGCAATCAGTTATTTTGTGGGAGTCAAGATAGGCACAGAATTATTCCTTAAATGTTGGTGCAAGGTCAGTACATTCTCAAGACATAAAGTGAACCCAAATTTCTCTTTCACAATACAATGGATTTTAATAAGCTATGTTTAGGCTTCCTGGTTGGCAAAGACAGTAGTTACACAGCTTTATTTGCTTACAATTAAAACTTAAAATGGTTGTTCTTATATAAATGCTGCTTCATAACAAATAGCAGTACAATACAAATAGCAGTAGTGCTTTGTGTGTTCTTTCATTATGGTAAAGAACAATCGCCAAATAGAGATCAAATAACTCTGTGAAAGACAAGAGTGCATTCATTGTCATTACCTGTGCACAGTGCCTTTTATTGGCGTGACTGACAGTTGAATAAATATTCATTTTGGCTATTAAAGAATCCCAATCAGCAAACTGGCCTTGTTGAACATGTTCTAATATTTATCAGTGTACTGTGACTTGAGAGATGTTTTATGACACAGTAACAAAATTTCTTCAACAGCGCTGAATGACACAGAGTGAAATTCATCCTTAAAGCACTTCTGTGCCATTCTTTGCTTCCCCATTGTTGAAGATGTGTAGGCAGCACTTAGTGGTTCTACATGTTTCTTGGGAGGGAAAACAGTGAATGTTGCTGTGTTACTGATACTACTGTTAAAACCAAGCATTACCCCAAACTTGCTCATCTCATACCACAAGAGAGATGACTAAAAAATCATTAAAAATATGAAATTTTTTGGCAATGGCATTTCTGGCAATGGCATGGACTGGCCTTGAGTAGTCAGTCTTGGCAATCAGAATCAAGTTAGCACACACCTGTGCAAACAACCTGCCAGCTGATGTGGGAAAAGAGGCAGAGGGACTGCACTGCAGGTGCTGATGAACGGGAAGCAGTCACTTTCCTGCCACAGCAATTTATTGAGCACAGATATGCCTGCAGGTCAAACCAGTACAGCTTTTATAATGGAAACCTTCATTTTTAATAGAGTGAAAAGATGGGAAACCAGAGGTGAATGAGTTTGCTAGGGTTGGGGTACTTTTTCCCTAAAAATTCTATTGCTGGCTTTTTTTCACCTTCATGTCTTTCATTTTGAAAGAGAAGTTAATACTTAAGAGAGAGTAAGTTAGTACTTACTTAATTTTCTTGGTTTGCCTTAAACAGCAGTATTTAAGCTTCTATGTGAAGGGATTTATATGTGTCACTGACTAAAATACAATATACAAAGCAAAAAATCAAACTCAGTTTAAGACTTTTTTGGTCCTTGTCCTGTGTTTCTTCTGAATGGGGATTGTGAAGTGTGTGTTGGAGTGGGAGTGCTGTGCAAGCACCATGGCTTTACTGCAGCTGCTTGACAGTATTGAACATGACTCGTGTGTCTGCACTCAGCATCAGACTAACCAACTGCATCCCCCAACCATATCTAACAGGGCCAACTTTCCAAGTTTGGAGTAAGCCCATGCAGGCTAACCCAGCTTTCCAGGCACCTGTTTTTGCCTGGCAGCACTTTTTCTGGCAGCAGAGGTTACAGCAGGCATACTGTGGCTGTTGCTGCAGCAACATATCTCCTGGGAGAAGTTGTCAGGGGACAGCAGGACACCCAACACAACAGGAGACAGCTTGACAGAATGGATGTTTTGCTCAAAACAAACATTGCTAAAGTATTTGCCAACACTATTATGTAGTAGAATTGAACACAGAGTTGAATGACCTAACCCCTAGCACTCCTGCCCTTCCACTCTTTCAGACTGCAAACTTGAACAATGACCAAGCTGAAGAGACTGATTCAGTATATCCCTTACTACCTCCAGCTCCTTAAGACAAATGCTGTGGTTCTTGCAAGAAGCCACTAATAAAAGGAGACCTTGTGATTTTGTTGTGTCTTCTCCTTTTTCATCAGGAGAAAGACAGTATGAGCAGGTACATATGTCCCTATCAGTCTCATTTTCATGCTACTCATCAATATCCTTGAATGTAACCTGAGATTATGGTCTGCTGGTGTTTGGCATCTATGAAATAATGTGGTGTATTCAGGATGTGAGGACAGCCAGTCATTATGCTCTTATGAATAGAATTGAGATATGTTTCCTTGAAGCAGCAGAGGTTTGGAGTTGGGAACCTAGGAAGCTGACCTTTTCCAGTCTGTGTTGAACAGCAGCCTCTAACATGAGGAAAAGGATTCAGGTGTTGAAAGGACAGATGAAAAGTTTGAGTACTTGAACAAATAGAACAGAGCAGAGCCTGATAATAGGCAAAAAGTAGCATTCTTATGTGGTTCTTCACCAAAGGACTCTGATACAAGGTGGTTTTCATTCTGAAAAGCAAGCATGAGGCCAAGGATTGAATACCATATAACAGTATTGTGGTGTGTATGGTATTGGAAATGTAGGTAAAATGTGACCCAGAAATCTGCAGGTGTAACCAGAATCAATGCTGGTCTGATCACAGGCTGCATTTTCTTGGCTAGAGACCCTGTCCTTGACCATGTGATCTCTGCTCCTCTGGCCTTGCAACACACCATTTGTGCAAGCAATGGAGGAATACACAATTGGAACATTCCTCTCTTCTCACTCAGTAATTCACAAATGTGTTTGGATCTGTATGTACACAAACAGAAGACTGAGTAAGATTTCAGAACTGCTCTAAAAATGTTATTTGTTCATATGAAGCTAGGTTGTGTTTCTTATTTATTTAACTTCTATTTCAAAAGTAGGGAACTGAATTTCATATGGGAAGTCCCTATATTTTCAGACTTGTCTTGTGTGCTGGCCAAGGGGGAAGGTTTCTGGTATAGAAAGCTCTGAAGAATTTTAATTCAAGGATGTCTGTTTTATTTTTGTTTCAGTGTTAAGATACAGTTCAGTCTCCTGACCTGCTGTTCCTTTCAAACATGTTGTACTAAGGACCTCATCCTCCTCCTTTCTCCTTTTATGGTCCATGCTTCTTAGATGAGCAACAGATCCACTGAGAGCTTGATGAAGATTCAGATTGACTAACTCCTGTTAAAACAAAATCACTTAAAGTTAAGTTCTCTAAAGGAAAAATGGGGAGAATAAAAAGATTTCTAGATACCCTTCTTGTTATATAACATACATATTTTTGATGTCTTTGTTTGTTTCCATTTTTGTTGGTTTATTGCTTGTTTCCATTTTTCTTTCTTTATGAGAACTTTTCTTCCTTTCATCAAAACCAAAACCTAAAGAAAATGCTTTACCAGCTCTGTATTTTTCTGTATTCCTATGTCAACAATTAAGCTGTGATTCAAGCTGCTGGGAAAGACTAGTGGGTAGTAGACAGCAGTTTTAGATGTTTCAGGAGATTTTACTACAGGTAATAGTAACACTGTTAAGGGGATATGCAAACAATATTAAGGGACACAAGAAAATTCAAATTACATGGCATTTACCATACATGGTTTCCTGAATTTCAGGAGGGAAAGTGTAAGAAACATGAATAGTTCTCCTGAACATCTGCTGTTTCCAAAACACAAGGTTTCTTCTTGTTGGTGCCTGTTTTGAGTAGATAAGACTCTAGTGCTCTTTCCAAAACTGAAATAGTTGCTTGGGACAAAATCTGAGCTTCTGCTGCAAATTTATTTAAAAATAAATTTCCATCCATTTTGGAAGTGGTTAGGATTGCCATGTGCACTTACTGAATGGATAATTGCTAATACTGGTAAATGTTACTTTCTATAATTTATATTAAACTTATGCTGGATTCTATTGTGTTGTTTTAAGGACATGTCTGTATTCTTACTTCTTCATTTAACACTGTCTTCTCCTGCCTTACAGACTGCACTGTTTCCTCCTTTTGTTTTGTGTAAGTAATTTTCTTTAGTCTCAACAATACTTCACTGATAAGAGGCTAAGCACAAATATTTGTAACACTGAACAATGTGTGGAGTTTCTGGCACGGACAGTTCTGCCTTCTGGGCTAAAAGCAGGTGATAAAAGGAAGGGGGGGGAGGGGAATCCCCAAGCATAACAGTTTAAGATGATTCTTACTTTTGGTTTGCTGTGTCATAAACTTACTAAGGCAATCACAGAATTATACCAGCCAGGTTTGGGTTGGAAGGGACCTTAAAGATCATCTAGTTCCAATCCCCCTGCCATGGAGGGGACACCTTCCACTAGACCAGACTGCTGAGAGCCCTGCCCACCCTGTTAAACACTTACAGGGATGGGACATGCACAGCTTCTCTGGGAAACTTGTTTCAGTGTCTCAACACCCCCAAACTGAAGTAAAATTTTCAGCCTAATATCTAATCTAAACCCACCCTCATTTAAAATCTATTCTCCCATGTTCTACTGCTACATGCCCTTTTAAAAATAACAGTAATCAAAAGTTGGAGATAAATAGTTAGAGATAATTTGTCCCCAGTGCCACAACGTGAAGCTGTGTTTGCAGTTCAGAAGAATCAAATAAGATAAAATAACGCCATTTAAAAAAGACAGCTGCAGAAACTGCTGGTTTAAGTATCAAACAGTCATATTTAATGTGACTATTCTAGATGGAATTGAGATTTTATTTCCTCTAACATCCTTTCTTGAAGATCCTCAAATTAGTTTGCCTACTAATTCACAGTGTTCTTGGAGAACTCAAATTGCTTGAAAGTAGTTTGAAACCTTGAATCATGCTTGGTTTTTTCCCCTCATGATTACTGAGTAGAGAGGTGGCAAGGAGGGTAGTGTGCTGCCCGATGGCACTCCCTTGGAGTGGCAGAAGGATAACATGACCTCTGTGTTCCCAGCCGTGGGCTGCCACAGTGGATGAGGTGCTCTGTATCCAGGTTGAAAAAGCTACAGGGTGGCGGTGAGGATCTGGGAAAAGTAGATGCATAAAGTCCTCTGTGTACTTTCCCTGCGGGGGTTTTGTCATGAACATCACACACCCAGAAGCACTTACTCTGGTATTTGAGTCTTTTTAACCCCCCAGCACTGCTTAGCCCCAGGTAGCAAGCTGGCTACCTGGGTAACCTGCTTACTCCTCGTTGAGAGTCAGTAATGAGGAGTGGGTCTTTATCTCATCATGATCTTTGTTCCACACTTCACATACATTTTTATCACACGTGAAATGTTTCATACCAAAATATGTGCACCACAGGCATTTGTGAGGAAGTGTCTGCTCCTTCCCACCTGAGGAAAACTGTAGTCAAGAAAGCACAGCAGACTGCAAGAGGCAGAGGGACTTTTGTATCTTCACAGAAGCAAAGTAGTGCTTATTTTAATTAAAAAGAACAACTAGATCTGTATCCTGGATAAGAAACAAATAGATTTGGGAATAAAGATGAAATCTCTAGGACTCAATGCCTTGAGAAGGGGTTCTTTTATTCCTTAATACATGCAAATAGGTGTGTATGTAGATAGGTGAAATACTGGATGTCAGGAAAATCTGTGAGAAGTCTGTTCAAGTAAGAAAGATTGTTTTAGTTTGGCTCTCCTCAACTTTGCCCCCACATGTCATTCTACGAATTTTATAACAGGTTCTTAATTTCAGTTCTTGTTGGGAAAAATCCCCAAAATCAACACTGAGTGTTTGTACTTGTCTAGTCTTTCTGCCTGAAAAAAATAAGTTACCAATCTGAACTGAGTTAATTAATTGGAGGCACGCATCTTCTCCAGGGTACCCAAAGAGGGGTAATAGATCACACAGCATAAATGTCAGCTCTGCCACCCTGCTCTTGCTGACCTTGCAGGAGATGGGAGCTGGTGTTACTACAGACACCATGAAGACTCTGCAGAAAGATGGCAAGAGTACTTGAAACCTAAGGGTTCCCAGGAACTCTCCCATATTTTCTGCCAGGCTAGCAAAGGTAGATACAAGAAACTAAAATTTAATGTTGTATGCAGTTATGTACAATTTCAGAATTTTCCTCTGCTGTGGTTGTCAAGGGAAGTATCTCTTCTCAATTAACACAAATTCCAGAAGGATCACTGCTGTCTTCTGATACAGGGCCATCAACAGGAGGAGGAGCTACAGTGATGAGTTTCTGCCCTCTGATCCAGATGGAATCCCAAGGGTCTTCTCAAACTAGTCCCCATCTTCCTGAAATGAGTAACTGACTTCTCATGCAGAGCAAGACATGGCACTTTCTGAGCTCAGGAAAATCTTTTAGGGACGTATGAAGTCTTACCATAAAACCAGTGGAGAATATTTCATTCCTGTACACTACCTCACTGTCAGAAATGTGAGCTTTGCCTCTAGTCTGACTCTGTCTGTCATCAGCTGACAGCCAATGGATCTGGCTTCTGTGCTTTAGTTTCCCAGATTGCAATTCACCCCTTTATTATGTCTACACATAAGAGAGTTCTCTGAGGTCATTTATTTGAGATCTGTTTACTCATGACCTAAATGCTTTCAGGTTTCTTTTTTACATCCCCTCTCACTGTGCAGTGGTTTGGACCTTGGGCACTGGCACCGTATTCCTGTAGCAGTGGCTCTGGTCTATCCAGATACTGCAGTCCCATTATTCTCACCAGACCTTTGCCCAGGTGTAGGTACAGGGATGCACTTTTTCCTTTTGGCAGGATTGTGGCTTTGAATATTCACCTGCAGTTGTGTGTCCACCTCCTCTTTTTGGAGTCTCTACTTCCTAGGAAGCAAATGCGTCATGCCTACAACCACTGAGACATCAGGAAGACTGTGGCACTTAACACCAAAAAGACTCTCCTCTAATTCTTCAGTATCTTCCCATTTGCTGTTCTGCATATTTATTTTTTGTCATCTGCAAACTTTAGTAGTAGTTTTAGTAACTTTATGTGTACTAAATGGCAATCTTGATTGTTTATTTTACCTGAAAAAATAGGGAATAGAGCATGAACATCTTCAGAAGGATTTCAGTGATATGGAAAGCAGTAAAACAGTGTTGCATTTCTACCTGACAGGATACATTTAAGATCCAAACCCAGAAAGTCTTTTTGGATGTTTACCTTGCTGATGGCAGCAATATTAGACTTTATATCCAGACATCAGACACTGCAGAAAGAATATTTCATGTAATGGCTTTCTAAATTGTGTTGAAAGTTTCCATTTGAGAAGTGGAAATGAGAAGTGGAAAAAATCTAATATAATTTCAACTAGGAAAGGATAAACCTCTCTATATGAAGACATACAAGAGTATTTTCTGCGGGCTTTGAGGAGTTTATTGTACCAGTGGGATGGGAGGCATTGCTGGCTTTGCATAATGAGATTTTGGGTCTTTAGAATTGTCCACAATTAACTTCTTAATGTTACATGACTTCTGCTTCTATGGCATTTAGCTGCCAAGTTCAGGTTTCCTTCACTTATGATAGAATCAGAAAATACATAGAGACACATTCATAATTAAGCGGCCTTTGGTTTGGCATAGTGTGGGTAAAAGTTCTTGAAACTGAAGTCAGAAATTATCTAGTCTTCATTTATGTCTTGGCTGGAAGCAGCTGTTAAAACTGAGCACACAATTGATGCATCTTTCTTTTCTGCATGCTTCACTTTACTTGTTTTGTGTCCCTTGGTGCTTTCTGTGGAACTGTGTGTTTGCAGTGTTGGGGCAGTTCTAGCACCGGCTCTGGGATGTCTGTAACAGCTGTTGCAATACACACAGTAAACTACTGCTAGTTACAATTTGAAACCAGTAGCAACCACATATTGTTTACACAACTGGCTGGTTTGTGTTTGAAACTTTCAGATGGAGTTCCCTTCTTACGCCAGGAGAGGAGGAGCAGCAATGGCTCTGCCTATTTTGTGTATTCGCACATTTACGTGTGAGCAAGCAAGCAAGCAAGGTTTCTTTGGTTGCCCTCATTTCCTAATCCTAAGAGCAATAACAAAACATTCATCTGCCTGATGGGTGCTGCTCTTTGTCATGGGATTCTGAAATTTCCTCTCACTGTACTGAAAAGTGTGCACTGTGTTTCTGCTATGCCTTTGCAATCCGAGTTTGTGAAGGCAGTTCACAACTGGCCATAGGTATAAGGGAGCTGAACACATATTTGCTGTACTCTTGAGCTGATGTGTGTTAGTCCAGCCTCAGAATTTACACTATCTATACACAGGAACCATAAACTGGATAGCACAAGGTGACCCCTTGCTGGCTTTGTTCTGCGGTGGGGTTTGCACCACCTGAGGCAGTGCTGGGAAGGGTTCTTCCAGGGCAACGTATGTGTCAGAGTCAGCCTTAGACCCTGCAACAGGAGACTTGTGAGATGGGAGATGCTGAAGGCAAAACATCTTGGGGGTGGCAGGGAGATAGGAATTCTGATTTGGGGAGAGAGAAGTAGGTGCTAATAGGGTGGAAGAAATAAGGAGACACTTTTGGATAAGAAATTGTATAAGGGCCTTGAGTAAGTAAAGGATTTTCTAATATACTTTAAAAAACATTAATAATTTGTGCTTGATAAACTTATCAGTTTTCAGTGGGCCAAGGTAATTTCCAAGCCAGACAGTGGTGTTGTATATTGCTTTGTATGTTATTTTTATATTTGTTTAATGATTATGTGACACTGTGAAGAAGCAATGACACTTAAAATGCTGCAGACACCAATTCTCTTGTGGTCTTAAAGATGAAATAGGACTTTTGGAAATTATTTAGCTTTTGTCACTGTAAATTGCTACTACATTCACTGCTATTTTGTGATGGAGGTGGATTTTACAACCCTCAGTCCCTAACATTCTGGTGCTCAGACAGCATATACCAGTTTGTGCTTGGATCCAAGAAATAAAACCTTATTAAATCTGAGATGTACATTTGCCATTCCTTGGAAATGCCATCTGGTATGCTTAGCATCACACTATCAAGGGATAACACGTTAGTCTGTGGCTAGTTTCTTGAAGTAATTTGTGAGGACAGCACAGTGGCAGACAGAATAAAAGGTGATAGTCACCTTTTTGTCTTTTGTATTTGGACTTATGAAACTTTCTTCCCATCATATCTGGTGTCTGAATTGACTGTGAGACAAGTGATTTTAATGGTCTGCTGCCCTCTCTGGTAACAGTCCTGATATTAACAAGGATAAGGAAAACCTTGCTTGTGTGTTTTTTAATTTTAACTGGGAACAATTCTTTTCAACCTATATTTAGCTTGATACATTTTTCCATGCACAAAAACATGTCTGCTTTTTGAACACACAGATACAGCCGCAGGAAACCCTTCTGAACTGTGAAGATGACTTTGCAATGCTGTCACTCTGACACAAAGTTTGAAATGTTTTGGGATTGGCACACTTTGGAAGAAGAGAAACCTGACACTTCCACCTTACGCTCAGACAAAGAAAGTCCATCCTCTCTGACCAAAGCATGAGGTTGCAGGATCTGCCAGGATAGCTATGACAGCAGTATTCTCAGGACTGAAGAGAATTCTTATAATTGCCACACCATTTTCCTGAGCAAACTCAGGAGATTATGGTCACTGTGGAATTTAGGAATGCGTCCATGGTACTGCATTCTTCTAGGTTATGGCTGTTTAAACATAAGCTTTGATTTTTCAGAACCTAAACCAGAATAAGATAACTATCCCAATCAGATTCAGTGGTTAGTGGCTCACCTCTGCCTGATTTTTCTGTCCCACTATCTCATTGTGCAATATTGTCTGCATTTTCTGTTGGTGCTACTTCTATCCTCTTTCAAAGAAGATGTAGAGAGGCCACAGCAAACTAAAAGCAATCCATTCATAAAGCCAGATAGGGTTTTTCCTCCTTACACACTGTAGATAATGGAAGTTCAACAGAGCTCAAGTCTGCTCTTGTCAGAAGCCTTCCCTTAGCCCTCCCTTGGATTTTTATTGTTGTTGGCTGCAGTGACTGAATCTGAAGTCTGAAAAAGGCTTGCATGATCCTTCTAAGGTTAAAAGATCCATCTGGTCTGATAAATTCCCTCAAGCTCTCCCTCTACATCTTGGAAAGTCTGGCAGTGGGGAACAACTAACAACAACAAAGTATGGCAAGAAAGAGGGTGGTGTAGGGGTAAGACTTTCACATATGAATATCATCCCTTTGAGTTTACAGGTCACGTAGCAACTCTACCACACAGGAACTCTTGCGTGTGTATTCTAGGTAGGCATTTAATTGGATGGCCATACCTACATGAAACAGTTCTTAATTTACAGTTCACATGCTGAGTTTAACAATAGGACAGGAAGCTCTCTTGTTATACTTATAAACAATGTCTCTAGCTTACTTTCCTTTATATAATTATGTGTTTCTTTTCTTAACTGCCAGTAACTGAAGTTTGACCACAGTGCTATTAAACAAGCTGTAAATCAGGTTTGTGAGTGTCTTTATGATCATAAAATGTGAAGAGGCTTTTGCATCCTCAATGGTCTGCTAATGTCCTGTTTCCCATGTGGGTGGGTACATGAGGATGAGGCAGGATCCAGGCCTGTGACTGGGATAGGCTCAGGCCACATCAGGACAGTGAACAGTCTTTGCTGTTGACTGGAGTTAGGCATTGCAGTTATTTATATTTTTTCAGTCTTTTTATTGGCATAGAGATGTCAGTGCTCTTCTGAATGTTTTAAAATGAAGGTCCAGTTACTACTGGACTTACAAAGGAACTCAGGCTTACTTAGTGAGGTAGGAACTTTACAGTCTGTGTTTATTTTATTTATTATTCCCTTACCCTCTTCATTCTGCTGTGAAAGGTATCTCTGAGTATACAGTTGGCAGTTACTACATCTCAAATGCATCTTCCAGAGCAGTTTCAGATGGATTTATTTTTGCCTTGTACTGTGATATGATCAGATACACAGGAGAATAGAAAAGTTTTTCAGTTTATTACATTTCTATGTATCTTTGATAATCCTCAAAAATACATCAAGTCCTAATATAACCCACATTTCAAAAAATGTTTAGATGCTCACAGGCTTAAAAAGGTATGTTTTAGTGTTCTGCTGAATCACGCTATCAGCTTAGAATTAAATATTTACAGATTTGAGCCTTTAGAGTTATATTTTTTTTAAAAGTAAGCAGAAAACTAGTGATCTCTGAAGAGTGACATGCTTTTCTTTCTGTACATTGACATTTTATACAACCTGTCTGGTGATCTGTTCCAGAAAATTTCCAGTCCTGGAAGTTTCCATCCATGTGTCCTATAACATCTATCATGCTTAGCTGTGTTTCGAGTGAAGGCTATAAGACCGTAGTCTCAGGGAGTAGAGATGTTCTGTAATTAGTAGAGCTTGGTCTGTTCTGTAAGCTTAGACTCAGAGAAAAGGGGAAGATAACTAGCTTGTCACCCAGAATCTGTTTTGTTTTTCTTCTCTAAAAGCACATTGCTAGCCAGCAAAAACTGATACATGAAAGTAGTTTAGCTATTTCGCTAGATTTCACCAAATGTCTCTGTGGTTTCTTTTCCCAGTAGCGGAAAAACTGGCAGAACTTGAACATCCTTATGTGAGATTTCAGAGCATGAAGGAGTTGCACTCTAAGCTTGGGATCAGAAAGTGGTGAGCTTAACTGAAACTACTAAGATGCATGATAACTACTATAAGCAGGAAAGAAATTCCTTGAATAACTTAGTTACAAAGCCTTCAAGCTTCAGCAATTTTTAATTGGAATTGACTGGTTTCTGTGGTGTTGTATGTTTTAAATTTTAGCACTGTGGTATCCCTGAAGGGTCCTTTATTGTAGTTAGCTATTTATTCCCTTCCTCTTTCACAATCTAGAGAGGTGTTTTGTGACTCCTTGCCTCCTAATAGTTATACTTGCACAATGCAGTGACCACAAATAAAAATATACCCGTAAACAATGTAGAAGAGAACTTTGAGTTCTGCGTTGCAAGCTGCCCCTCTGGGCAGAGGTGGATTACTTTTTATCTGAAGTGCTTATCTATACACTAATATACATAATACCTGAGGCCATAGCTTGAGCATTTCTTTTAGTAAGTGGCCTGGCTTAAACAGCAGAGCACTCTTTCCTTTGCTTGTTCCTTGGGCTACTCCTTTATTATGCTGGTGGGATTGTGTGGGCAAACATTGGTGAACTGGACTGGTGAGCTAACCTAGTCTAAAAATACTGGGTTTTTATTTTTATTTGGTTTTGATGGCCTGTTTTTGGCCTGAGTCAGTCCCCTGGTTCTTTTTGCTGTGCAGCAAATGGTAATGCTGACTTGTGGGTGAGGATAAACCCTGAGGATGGGGAGCCTGGTGCCAAGGTCCCATTTGTCAGAGTGCCCCGAGGGGGCAGTTAGGCAGTAGAGCAGGGCCAGTCTAATGGCTGCCTGCTGTGGTTGTGCTCAGGTCTACTTCTCCCTACAATGAAAAAGAAAAAAACAAATATATTTTTGCTTGCTTAGTGAGTGGTATTGATTGCAGCAGATAAATGAATGGAGTGGAAGAGGAAGAACAGATCATGTCTTTTGGTGGCAGCAAGGAAACGTACACAGAAACTTTGATGCTGGTAACTTGTCTGGTTTAAATCTACTGCATTAGAGCTCGCCCTCTACAAATATTTCTCTCTTTCCCTGTATGTGCCTTTATGAACTACAGAACTAGCAATCCAGTGAAAGAACTGCATGGTTTTCAGCTATGGCAAACTGAGTAGATACTTCTCCATTCAGCACTGCTCCAAGCCCAGCATAGGAAATGATGAATGTCTGGGCTGCAAGACCCAGCATAGTGCGAGCGATACATCCGTACTGGCCATGGAACCTGCGCTGCTCCAGTTGTATGATTGTGGAGATTTACCCAGTTGCTTTAAAGCAAAGGGGTCAGCCCCCAGCACGTGGATAACTGAGTGTGCAATTTGCTTTGCTGCTGCACTGAGCTCAGCCTGCCAGACCTTCACAGTGCTTGATGCTG
This sequence comes from Pseudopodoces humilis, assembly GCF_049639895.1. NCBI lineage: Eukaryota > Metazoa > Chordata > Aves > Passeriformes > Paridae > Pseudopodoces > Pseudopodoces humilis. The sequence goes on from NC_142200.1 coordinate 20,605,579, forward strand.
CAGCTCGCTGGCTTCAGGGTAGGTCTTGCATGCCAGAACTGCAGCGTGGCAGTGGCTGCTCTAGCAGCCTTACCAACTACTGTGTAGAGTTGTTCGAGAAAAGGAGGAAAAGGTGTTAGTTCTATATTGTAATTTACATGTTTGGTACCACCAAAATCAGTGGAGAGATTGGATAACCTCCGTTATCCCAGTTTATTTCCAGTCTGCTACAATGCATAAGGAATGAGTACAGGACACGTCTCAAGATCACATCTGTTGTTTGATTTGGTGTTTTTTAATCTGGTAAGTAATGAAATCTTTCTGGATTTGACTTCCATTTTATTTAGCTGAAAAATTCAAACAACCATTCAACAGAAGAATTTCTTCATGTTTTATTACTTTTTTTCCCCTTGGCTTGGGAAAGTTGTATGGATCCTTTTTTCAATACACTGCTGATGGATTGTAGAATTTCACTGGACTTGCTACATACACAGGTAAAACTGAAAGGACTTTGTAATCTTAAAGATTACCTTTCCCACATTAATTTAATCTTCTATATAAATTCTTGACATATTTATAAATAGTTCTTGTTAGCACTGATTTGTGCCACTTTTCTAAGTGCCAGATATAGCTGTTGTTGGTAGGGAGCATGTTGGTGTTTTGGGTTTTTTTTCTCTTTCAAACCCTTATATTAGAGATTCTAACTCACCTATGGCTGAGGCATAGGAAAAATATTACACAAAAAGGACACATTTAGGTATCTATCCACTGTATTTTCAAGGTGATAATGTATCCTAATGTTCCTAATATGTAGGCACTCTGCAATCATATGAGAGCATAGGTGAACTGTAAGTTTGTTCTACACAGAGCTTTGGAAACTATTAATTCATGAGTAAAGAACAGTGTAGAGTGAACTTTTCCTAAAATCAAAGGCTTTGTTTAAAAACCAAAATAAACCTCAAGCTTTCTATTTCTATTTCTGAGTGTTTATGTGAAAGGAAATACATGTTTGCTGAATTTTTCTGCTAACTTTAAAAATTCTTTTAAGGCATTCCAGGAAGTTAAGAGGAATTGGGTTAAACCAACAGACAAGCAGATGCAGCAACTTCAATTTCGACAAAAATGTAAACAAAGCAAAGGTAAAACAGTATGTAAAAAACCAATCAAAACAAATCAAATAAGTGGGTTTTTTAAAGAAACTCTACTAGGGGCTGTGACTTCAAAAACAGAGCATGGTTTTGTGGAGTCATTTGAACTAGAGAGCCAGGTCTCCCATCTTCTGGTCAGATACTGAACCAACAAATAGAAAAGGAGATTCCAATCTCCGTTAATATTTTTTAAAAATTCCAACAGAATGAGCTGGACCTCAAGGGTTAACAAGAAGTATTTGATTAAATGCTATCATTCTCTCCAAAACTCAGGTGCAAAAGTTTGTCATTTAGGCAACCAGATGAAAATTTGGATTGCTGGGTCTGTTGTTCACAGTATTTCTTACTTGTTAGTTTTATCTCTTAGTATTATCATATCTGCTAATCATCCAAAAGACCCATCTCATCATATCCTGTTAAAAAAAATGAAAAAAAGTTTTTTACTCTGGACTATAAGCACTATTCTCTGAATCAAGCACTGACCTATTATTGTGTCAATCTATGTCCTTCCAGAAGAAAGAGCATTAGGAAGTTTAAATATTTGTCCTATAGCCCTCTTTCTTTCAGTTTCTTTTTTTTCTTTTTTCTTATTTTTCTTCTCCAAATCACTAGACCTACTTGTCGTTACAGCAAATTGTGTTAGTTCTGTCTCTTTGGTGCAGTTCCTGATGCAGATTTGAGAAATGCAGTTCTATGGTACATACAGCTAGATGTTTGATCCTTTTATTTGTGACTATCCAAAAGAAAGCTGCTCAGCTGACACCCATGTTGACAATTATGAGATTGATGCATGACACTGCCTACTAACAAATTAGAGGTTAGCTTTAAAATCAACAGGTGAAGAATTTGGAAGGTTACTTCTGTTGTAAGTACTTCACTCTCTTTGTATCTATATTCATTTCCTCTTCATGAAAAATAAGGTTGGAAGGCCTGGGGAGAAGGGGGTGATGTTTTTTAAAGCTCTTCCAATTGCCCATATTCTCCTCCAAATCTATTCTGAAACATATTCCCTTGGCAGCCTTTTCAGCAGTGAAACATCTTGCCTTACTCTGCCCTTTTCTTCCTTTCCTAGCATTCCATGTCATGCTTTACCTGCCCCTTTCCTTTCCTTTCGAAGGTAGGGTTGTCACAGTTTTGTGTGGGAGCAAAATAACTGCTTTAGCCAGCTTTATGCTTGCAAAGACTCCCCCTTACTACCTCCCACTTGCTCCCTCCCACAGGGAAAGTGTTCTGGTAGAGATTTCAGCTGTTTTATTTGTATATATATAAAATGAACCTAATTGACTGATTCTGATTTAAGGCTGGATACATTAATGCTGTTTTAGCTGCTCCCTCTGTTCATCGGCTGGAAGGTTTTTGTTTGGTTTTTCTGTTTGTTTGATTTTCCAGGGTATACAAAGGATGCCAAAGAAGCTTGGATACACTGGAGCTCCGATTTGAGTACAATGACTCAGGCACATGAAACTGGATAATTTTGTACACAAAACAGGTTATTTCTCAATCCTTTTAGGAAAGGATCAGAGTAAAATGTAATCTTGCAGGGTTAGTCATGCTGAGACTGGGCCATAAGGAACTGCAGTTTGTTTGTTGCACTATAAGGATGTTAAGAACAAGGTAAAATTAACTGAGTCAGGAAATGATAGTTCAGTTGTTAGGGACTGTAATTTTCTCCTGGAGAAGGAATGGAAGAGTCAAGTACATAATTCTGAAAAAATCAGAAAGTTCTCTGGTTTATTCTCTTTCGACCTTTGTGTTCAGTAGCTGCTTGAAGAAAATGGTATCAGAACAGATTATGAAGGCAGCCAAAGGCCAATAAATGGTGAGCATATGTGTCGGTATAGGAATTTGTATTTAATATGAGATAACACTGCTACTCTATCACTCTTACAACTGTGCTGAGAGAAGTACCATTGAGGAAAAGTATCTTGCACATTCCAAAATTTCACTCCAGAATTAATTGACTAAAAAGAACATCTTTGCTCAATTTTACTGAAATAATTTTATGAATGTTAGAAGGTTTATCATCACAGCTTTAATAATATGTTTTACATTCTCTCTCCTTGACTTTGACTTTTTCTGACTATGGTAAAGGGTATAGATGGTATAATTTTTTGAATGTTCTGCACTACCCTGTTGTATCCATTTCTGGCTTTCAGTTTTTCCCCACTTCACTTGCTTGCTCCATCTGCTGCAATGTTAGACCAAATTGAGATCTGTGGCATTCACACAGAGAAAATTTTTTATTTTAAATAGAAGTCTTAATAAACTAAGTGTCTGATTTGTAGCTAAAATACTTCTGTCTTTTGTGTGGGCCTTTCAGCATGGAAGGATGTTTAGATATTTGATATTTTTAAAAATCATTTCCAGCATTAGTAATGTCTTTATTTAACCTTGTGATATCTAAAGACTTTGTCTGCCAACTGAAAATGTCTGAAGAGGATAAACGAAAGGACCATGTGTAATCTTCTAGGCCCATGCTGACTAGAGCAAGCAATAATGCAATGAACAGCATGTTATTTCATAGCTTTAAACTCTAACGGATTCAGAAGAGAAGACCAATTTTAATCTTGGGAAAGATTAGATCTCTTTATTTCTAAATTTATTTGTAATGAAAGTAAACTTTTAATTATGAAGATTAGCATTCACTATGTAACTAATCAGCTGTGGATTGTAGCTTGTACCAAAACAGAGAATTATGAGAGAAGGGCCACTATTCCAGTTCATTTCTTACACCTTTGCTGCTGGGTGTAACTGAATGCTGATTTGCTCAGTGTATTTTGTTACAGTACTTAGAAGAGCATTTCAGCTTATTCTCAATTTACATTTGTAAATCTGTTCTGGAGATCAAGATGCCTGAATAGATGAAAAATAGTAAGAAATCCAGCATCGAACAAAAACAGGTTAGTGAGTGAGAAATTGTGTCAAAATATAAATACAGTATGTCCTTGCTTGTGTTGTTTAACCCAACCTCTGTTTTTCTGGTTAAGAAAACTTCTAAAAAATTTAGTAAGAGCTTCTTTGGGTAGGAAAAGGAATAAAACTTGAAATTTTGGGAGGATGAAGAGGGCAAGAAACATGTCTGAATAAAAAAAATTATTTTAGCTTGATGATTCAACAACTTGCTTCATTTTATTTGCTTATGGCAAGTATTTCTGAATGACATATTTAAAATTTACAGAAGGACAGAATGTATATGGAGATCAGGTATGTATATCTGCATGCACCTGCTGATATATTTTAGACTTGCACTTAGATTCCACACTAGGATTGTTTGTGCATTTGTTTTTCTCTCTGGTTGGGAATCATACTGATTTGGAAAATCTGACATGCTACATATCCATACACAGAAATTCTCATCACATAAAAGATGCAATTCCAAGTTCATTTGCAGGAATCAGTATCCATTGAAGATAGTTCCTGAACAGCTAAATGACTAAAAGATGTTGCTCTTTCAAGTCATTTGTTGAATGAAAGGGAATAACATAAAGTGAATTAAAATAAATACCTCTATTACAGTGTGTGATTGGCTGAAGAAAAGTGTTTCTAAAAGAAAAATATTTATAAAAACTCAGTATGAATTCAGAATAAAAGTGATGTTGCTGTACCTTTAGAAACCATAAAACCAATCACTAATTGCTCTTCAATAAGCAAATTGATTAAACTGCGTGGTGGGTTCTCTTGCCCCTTTCTTCAAAGTGCTCTGTACTTGCTACTGCTGGAGATGAGATTCTAGGCTAGGTGGGGCCTTCAGCATTCACAAATAACTTGCAAATGATATTAAGAGAGGCAACATTTTCTGACTAGAAGTGCACCTGTGCTGGAGACTGAAGGATGTGGTTTAGTGGTGTTGCTGCAGCAAAGCTTTAGCAAGGACTAAGTTCTGTGGCAGTCTGGGCTTGAGGCCATTGGTCTGACCTTAACATATTTAAAATATTTTTTTAAAAGAGAAGAACAGCCTTGGACAGGGCAACAGAAAATCCCTGAGTTTATCAGCTGTGTCTGGCTGCTGATGCAAAACTCAGTGAGCTGAAAAAATTAAAGCTGATAATTATAACAGAGCTGTTAAAGCAAATCACATATGCTCTTGTGTTAAACAGTGATAGTATGGAACGGTATATGTAATTTTTTACAGAAATTTGAAGTTGCTTATGTCTTCATATATCAAGCTGTGTTTTTAGAGAATTGATATCAAATCTTAAACCATGCATAGCTAGCTTCTAGATGTTTTGACCAAAATATTAAGGATTTCCTCTGCTATTTCTCTATTTTTTTTGCAAGATGCTTGAAAAATGTAGTAAAAGTTTATCTTTTGTACATGCTCATTTGAAAAAACATTGAGTTGGGTCTTTATAATTTTGGCATTAGAATCCCCAAGAGACTTATAAATCTTTGCTCTGAGTTGGGGAAAAGTTTAACTGGTGCTGTCGAAAGACTGAAAACTTACTGCTGACTCATGAGAAAAACATAACTTTTATTTTGTTCCTGATAATGTAGGAGTACATAATACAGCTAGCTTAGCATAACAGCCTGAAAATTCTTGTCTGAATACACAGCCTAGTGCAGCAATAAGATTTAGTAGGAAAATGAGAAGCATAGGTGTACTTTGCAGAAAGCAAGGCTGTGATGTAGAAGTGCCTGCACCTAGGCAATTCTGCTGTTATGTCTTTTGGAAGTCTTGAAACAGGCATGAAATAATTTCTACAGAGATAATGTATGCAAAACCTGGTTCCAGCTTCCTAATGCCTTAATGTTAGTTATTGCAGCATGGTTACCATAGCTTCATGATAGACACTTTCATTAGATTTTCAGGACATTTACTTTACAAGCATATATCAGGAAGATAAATCAGTGCCATAAATTTTCCTAATAAAACAGAAAAGTGCAGATACAGGCAATGGAACAGTATAATTTGCCTGCTTATACCTGCCAGATGATATGGTATCGAGAAGCTTCAGACAGTACTTGGTAGCCTTTAGGAAAAGTAGAGTTGAAAGGTAGCATTTATGCAGTTATGGTTAAAGAATGTGTGATTAACAGAAGTCAATCTAATTCAGAAGGCCTATTAGGCAGTTAAAGTACCTGTATATATAGCCTTGTGGATATATATATATATGTGTGTGTTATTCCAAATAACATCAATGTTGGCACATTTGGGAACTGCTGTTCAATCCACACATACAGTACATTGTAATAAGCCTTGAGCAGAAAAAAACTGTTCTTGTGTTCTATTCCAGTAGGAAAAAAAATTTCTGTTCTCTCTGAAAAATGCCAGAGATCAACCTGAACTATATTACGTGAGATTTTTTAGCTTGTTTGTATTTATCTATAATTATTGAAATGCATATGCCCTTCAAACTGTTTGTTTGTTCCACTGCATGTAGTTCCTTTGGGTTGTATCTCAAGGAAGAGATTTTTAGTCAAGCCAAATGAAGATGACTGTGTATTTGAGAAAATAAGTGAAGATCACCTCAATAGTTTATTTTAGATACTGTCTTTCAAAATGAATTGTCTGAAAATAACAAACCCATTGTTGAAGCCTTGAATTATAAATAAAAAAAAAAACAAAACAAAAAACCAAACCAAAACCAAAAATCTTCACTGTAATTCCTTGCCTGTGCACTGTTCTTTAGAGATTTTACAAATCTAGTTACTAGTGAGAATGGGTGCTGAGACTCTGCTTTTTTTTGTTTTCCCTTTCCCCAGACACTGTTCGAGCAGAAAGGGGAGGGTTGACAGGAAAAGATGCTACTCTATTAGCAAGGAAAAAGTATTTACACATCAGTTTCTAATGTTTCTGTGAATGCAATTAGTGTGATGGTTGAGCAGGCTACTGCCACCTAGGCATTTTCGGGGAAAGGCATGCATTTCCTCTAATCTTTCCAAGCAGACCAGACTGTTGTGGTTCGTTTACTGACCTGCTGAGGTATGATCCATCCAAAAAAAAAGCTACACTAATATTGTGGGTGAAGTCAAATAACTGCAGCCCCCACCCTTTCTCCCCTCTCACCCCTGCTCCCATTCACTTATACTCAGAACCTTGGTGCTGAGGCGAGGTGGGGACAGAGGCACTGTACTTTTGCCTGAATGTTTAGCTTGCTGTTTTTTGTGGGTTTACAGGGATAGCACACACAGCGTCAAAATCGCAGAATCACAGAATCAGTTAGGTTGGAAAAGTTGTCTGAGATCGAGTCCAACCTCTGCCCGAATACCACCCCATCAACCACACCATGGTCCAGTCTTAAACTCTTTAAACATGTCCAGGGCTGGAGACTCTCCCACCTCCCTGGGCAGTGTCTAATCACCCTTTCTGTGAAGAAATTCCTCCAAATGTCCAATCGCAACTACCCTGGCACAGCTTGAGGCGGTATCTTCTTGTGCTGTCACTTGTTACCTATGAGAAGAGCCCGACCCCCCGGCTGCAGCCTCCTCTCAGGGAGCTGTAGAGAGCGATGAGGGCACACCCGAGCCTCCTTCGCTCCCTCAGCTGCGCCTCACGGGACTTGTGCTCCGGACCCTTCCCCAGCTCCGTTGTACTTCTCTGGACTCACTCCAGCTCCTGAAAGTCCTTCCCGAACTGAGGGGCCCAGAACTGAGCCCAGTACTCGAGGAGTGGCGTCACCAGAACCGAGTACGGGGAGACAATCACTGCCCTGTTCCTGCTGGCCGCGCTATTCCTGATTGCCCGGGCTCGGTCCCGTCCCTGCGCCCGGCCAAAAGCGCCGTGAGGGGGCGGATGGTCACGGGGCGCCCGGCGGCCTCCGCCCAGCAGGGGGCGCCCTCGCCCGCCCCGCCGCACGGCCGCTCGCTCCGCCCGGCCCCGCGCGCCCCCCGAGAGCCCCGCGCAGGTACGGCGGGAACGGGGCCGGGACCCCGCGGGGCCGGGGCGGCGGCGGGAGGCCTGGGGGGGCACGCCACGGTACGGCAGGGTGCTGTCACCGCCGACAGGCCTGTGCCAGGCCGGGGGGGGGGAGCCGGGGACGGGCCCTGGGCAGGGCCCGGCCCGGGAACCGGAGAGGTGGAGCGCTGCGATGCCGTTCGGTGGGAGAACAGCGGGAGCAGTGCCGGCCTTCGCGGGAGGGGAGGGAAACGGGGACGCGGCCGCGGCCGCCCTGCTGACAGGGCATTGGTAAGTGAGCGGCTTTGAACGTGCTTCCTAGGAGAAAACAAGGTAAGTGAAACTGAAATACATATTTTAACCTGCTGTCATAACTATCTTTGATGAAGCAATTACTGTTTTTAAGGGAAATGGAGTAGTTCCCTTTTTTATTTTCTAGACCACACTAAAGCTGCTGCACGTTGTTATTGTGGTGAAAAGGTAGGGATAATACTTGAATTGTAGACAGGCTAGGGAAGTAACTGGAGACAAACTATGGTGAATAATACTGAATCAAAAATCCATCAAATCTGAGTATCAGAGGGTATAAAATTAGTTATTTGAAGGTCAGTCTTGAGACCAATCTTACTAAACATTTAATAGAGGTTTTGATGTAGCAATTAAAACTTTACTGCCGTAATTTGGTAGTGATGAAGAGTTGGGAGGCACTGACCGTATGGAAGAGAGGTACAGTACTATGTAGAAAGAATTGGGTGATCCTGAGAACTAGGGTATGGAGTAAGGTCAGTAACAATTTAAAGAATGACTGTTTTGAGGTGTAAACTTGCAAACAAAAAAATTGTAGAAGAAATTATTACCAGTTGAAAGCAACACAAAACCAAAGAAAGTTAGGTAGTTACAAGATACTTAATTGCAGAAAGAGTAAATGCTGACTACAGCAATCCAGTTAAGGGAGTTACTATTATCCATGAACAAAACTCTAGAATTCTTTGTATAATGTTAATCATTCTCAGCAAAAAAAAAATGGAACAGAAACAGGAAGATATGCCGAGGTCAAGTAGGGAAATTATGAGTTTGTTGGAAGAGATATTTGGCTTTTTTATATTTTGCATAATAATTGTAATTTTGCTTTCTGTTTAACCATCAAGGCAAACACTGTGAGGAAAATAAATTGACCTGAAGCATGATGTTAATACATGAATATTTAACATAGATTTTAAGTTTAATAGAATATGAAAATTTCTAACCATGAGAGACCACTGATATTCAGGACCAGCCTTTCAAAAGGTCAAGGAAGAGCAAAAACTGAACACTTGTTAAATGGAATGAGACTGGTTTGTAAAAATAATATTTTTTTTTGCGGCAGCAGAGGCCTAAGCTTAGTGGTACCTGTAAACTATAGATCAGTTTTTCTTTTTTGTTTGTGAAATAGGTTATTAGCAAGAACTTGTTAAATTGTTTTTTAGAAGAAAAAAACTTATACAGTGTTTGCAGTCTGAATACTAGAGTTGTTGACAATCAGGGAATGACAATGGCTAATTGCTGTCTGTTTTGTGTTGAAGAAAAGGTGTAACGAGTAAGCCAAGATGAGTTGAAGGTTGAAGTGTAGTATGTGCATCTGCAGTCTTCTTACCATTGCAGTGTGAGTTGCAAGAGGGGACTCTAAAATTCAGTTCTGATCTGTAATCAGTGACACGTTTCCTCTCTAGATTTTGGTGTCCTTTAGTTAAAGTCGTCTCATCAGGAAGAGTGAGGGGTTTGAAGCAGTGCTTTAAGTTAATTGTGTTACCTCACATTCTTTTGAGCTTAGTGTTAGAGCACTTACGGCCTTGAAGTCCTCATCTGCAGCTCAGGACCTGAGATACTTGGTTGTCCAAGGAGTGAACTGCTACTTGAGGCTCTTCTAGGGATTTGGGTGTGCTGGAATTTTGAGGGCTGCTACTCTTCTTTTGGTCAGTCTGTCAGTTAATATCTCCCCACATGATCTCAAGCTATGGATGTTCCACTTCCAGATAGATTAGTTAATAAGCATATAAGATATTTTAGAAGGCTTTGGTTTATACATGTTATGTGAAATATGTGATCCCTGAAGCATTGAGCTTTCTGGAGAGACCATCCATAGAATGCTGTTAGAGTAGGTGACAGGCCTCTCTTGAGTGCTTGGGCTTGTTCCACCAAATTTCCATTGTGAGTGTTTATTGTCTTTGTAAGTTAAGAGCACAGATACTTGAAATGGTCAGTTTTGTTGTGGTTTACTTTGCTATTTAAAGATGATACTTACTAAATATGTGGGATAAAAGGTTTTATCTTGTGCAGTCCCCCACTGCAAGCTTGTCTGTACTTAGAGGACCTAGATTCTGCCTTTCATTCATATATCAACACCACTTTTCCAAGTGGCATTTTTTCTTTTACTTTATCAATAAAATTTCAATTCCTGAGAGGAACAGCGCTGCTTAAACACCAGTTTTGTCAGTCAGCAAATTTCTGACATCCAAGTAATGCAGCTACATTATCTGAATTTTATAATATAAAGTCAAAGGTATAAATGCTGTAATGCTCATTGATTATACTCCTCAGCCTGCTCAAGACCTCTTAGAGTGTCTGACTAGCAGTAGGGGATGGTGACAGAAAAAGGGCAGCAGTATATTTCAGGAAAGACTTGGGTGTATGGGCTTCCTATGGGTGGTGTAAAGTGCTTGTCTGTCTTCTTCACTTCAGAGTTTTTTATCCACAGAAGAATATGCCTGTCCATGTTATGTAAGTACCTTAGGGGCTGTTTCTCTCTGGGATTAGGTACATCTTCAGAGTTTTGCTACATCCAAGGCTCATCAGCTTTTACTCAGGGTTATTGAGTAGGGTTGTGGATACAGGTGATGTGGATTTTCAGGAAGCATTAAAACAAAGTGCCATACCAGAGGCTTTTGAGGAGAATGGATGCATATAGCATCAAAGGCATTTCTTACATGCAGAAGTGGTTGGGTTGAAAAATTATAAAGAAGGCAAAAAAAAATTGACAGAAAAAGGAAGGAGGCAGAAGGGTGGCACATGAGCTTCAGTGTACACAAAGTAAGATTATGTCTTGGGTAGAATAATCTAAACCATGCTCAAGTGGTGGTGAACTCACAACTGGCAGCCACCACTCAAGAGAAAGTGCTTGGAGTTACCATTGAATGTTCCCTGGAAACCTAAGCTCAGTGTGCCATGGCAGCCAAAGAGCCGGACAAGGGGATCGGCTTCCTTAAGAGGAAAGACTGAAAAGTCAAGATTGTTTACAGAGGTTATTGCTGGGGCATGACCAAGAGTTATGCAGTGAAGGCAGTGAATAAAGTGAGAGTTACTCATCCAGTGCTGAGGCACTGAATAGGGAGTTGCATGCTGGGGCTGTTGGGAGGTGGTTTCAGATGGACACAGGGAAGGATGATGGGCACTGTGGTGGCAGTGTGAGCAGGTTCAGGAAGGGGTTAGAAGTGAATGAAAAGTCTGTTGAGAGGCTGCTAAAAGAGCTGCTCAGGAAGGTCCACAATGTACTGTAGTGGCTGCAGGGTGTGTGTGGAGAATGGACTGCAGGAAGCAGCCATGCTCATGTGCTCTCCTGAAGGAGGATCTCTGATGGCCATTGTTGAAAGCAGAGCACTGGGTGAGCCAGATCAGTCTGATCCAGGATACCAGTTTTAGTCAACTTGATCAGTACTACTATGATCAGTAAGACTGGAATAATTTTAGTTCTACATGGCTCAATTCTGGCTTCTGAACTGTTAGAATTTGCATGTACAGCCTAGAAAAGGCAGTGAGCAACAAGGTGATAGTGTTTGCCAGGACGTAGGTTGTAAAGATAGGGTCAGCTATGAAAAGATGCAGAAGAACCCTGTAAAACTGAGTAACTGGATAATGCAATGTACTGGCACATGAGTTCAGTGTAATAGAGGGACTCAGCATAAAGAGAATCCTAACTTCGCATATGAAATACTGGACTCTCAATAATGAGCAGTATCTTGTAGTTTTGATGAATGGTTCCAGGAAAATTTAACAGCAGTGTTAAGCAGCAGTGAAAAAGGTAAAACAAACAGTGAATATTGCTGAGAAACAAGTAAAGAACAAAGCAAACAATTTTGTCATGACATTTGTTAATCCATAGTTCACCTGAACATCCTGATTGAGTCACCCCTGCTCTGTCTCCCAGCTCACAAAACAGAGTAAAAGTGAGTGAGACTTGGAGAAGCAAAACAAGAATGGTCATAGACACAGACCCCCTTCCACATGAGGAATGACCAAGAAAGCGGGACTTCAAAACTCATCCTGGAAAGGAATGTCTGAGGAGGCTATGATGGAGGCCTGTAGAGTCATGAGTAGCAGGAAAAGAATAGGCAGTGGCGCACAGTCTGTTCTTCGCACAGGAGATCTGGGAGAGCTCCCACAAGGGAAGCTGAACCCCTGGTTCAGTAAGATCAAAAGATGTTGTTCTTCATAGGAACTGAGTTGGAGAACTTACCAGAGTATCTTGTGGGTATCAGAATTATTTGTGTTGAAGAGGAGAAAGAGCAGATTCAGAGGTAGAGGTGGAGCCAAATACATAAAACCCCCATCTATTTAGAATAGAAAAAGCAGTATTATATATGCTTGCCCTATTCCATATTCTTTCTGGCCTTTGCTTTTTGCCACCGTTTGAAGAATTATACCAGGCCTAAATGGACCTTTGTTGTGATCAGCTGTGGCTACTTCTCTGTTGGCTCTTTATTCACAAAAAGTAATAATCGATGTTGACTTTTTTTCACAGTTTCTCTTCATCCTTCCTCAAATAGAACTTGTCAGAGCTCTTCAGAGAAACATGGGTATTGCCGTTCATTGACTAGACACCAGGTTCCATGTATTGAGTCCTTTACAGATGAGTTACTGTTATTTACTAAGTTATCTAAAGGTAGAAGTTTCCCCTGTATATGTGATGTCTTTTGTTTTCAGGCTCAGCAGGATAAATTGATGCATTTTGTAAACATCAGTTGAGCTACTTCACTCTCAGGTTCTTTTTGATCATCTTTCATTGCATTTTTGGTCAATTCCAGCTCCTGTGCAGATCAGGAGCTTGAGATTGGCCTCCCTGATTCTCCTCAGCCTTGCCTGTTGTCCTGGGAATGCTTAGGCTTCTGGTTTACTCCCTTCAGTACCTTAAGCCTGAAGTTGGGCAGACACTAGGACTACATATTTGCCTACATGGGGAAATTTTTTGAGTCTAAGCATGGTGAAGCAACTATTTATGCAAAAGTAATATCACTATGTATATACTAGTTAGACATACAACCTTAATAGTGTTTCTATTTCATCTTTCTGTATCACATAACATGATCCACCACGATACAGTTAAGTTTTTTAAGTCATGCTGTGTTCATAGATATTTAGAATATTTGAAAGAATAAATATATCAATTTACTATTTGTCCTTGGTAAACTTATTTAGTGTTTTTCTATGTGTACATGAAATTCCTGAGCAGAAATATGTGTATCCAGCAATGGTAGTAAGAGTTATGTGTTTGACAGTGTTGGTTGTCTTATCATCAGTATATTGATATAAATACATTGTTGGTATAAAATAATGAACTTCAGTGAACAAGCGGAGCAAGATATTTTTTCAAAGGTAAAGTCAAGCATACAGTTATATATACATGATGCACAAATTTAGGAGACATATGCTTTTAAAAGTGACTTGCTTCTGGTCACTAGCCACTAAACCAGATTTGATGTACCACACTAAGGCCACGTCATCAAGGTTATGTATGACTAAGGACATATAAGCTATTATATATATTATAAGAGAAAAAGTAAGAAAATGTGAACTATATGACAAGTCATTTGGTGACAGGTTCTTAGTTTGCTTTATTGCTTTTATTAAGTTCTGATTTCTGATGATTCCTGCTGGACACAGAAAGTTTTTCCCCATTTTAGTAAATGTGTCACCTTGGACTTACTGTTTATCTAGGTAAGGATTGGGCTTTTGTGTGGGGGGTGTTTTTTAAGAAACAGGCATAAATACTTACTTTTTAAAATTAAATACCTTTGGTTTCAAAACTCAAGCAACATACCTACATCCTTGTTTCACTAATAGAGGATCAAAACTTAAATGAGAATGCTGTTTATACTGCAAAGAAGTAGCAGTTTGGATTTCAGAATCCTTTTAATAAAAATTTATAAAATCTTATTTTCAGGTCTTTCATAATTTCCTTCCCAGGAAAACAGAACACCCACAAATGTAGATAAAGTGGTCTGTGTGAGTCCAGGTGTACACACCACACCAGTGCCTAAAGGAATCTATGAGAAAGCTGCAGAGGGGCTTTTTTTACAAGGACATGAAATGATAGGATGTGGGAATGGCTTTAAACTGACTGAGGGAAGGTTTAGATTGGATATAAGGATGAAATTCTTTCCTGTGAGGGTGAAGAAAAACTGGAACAAGTTTCCCAGAGAAGCTGTGGATGCCCCATCCCTGGAAGTGTTCAAGGCCAAGCTGGATGGGGCTTTGAGCAGCCTGATCTAGTGGTGGCTAAGGTGTCCCTCCATGGCAGGGGGCTTGGACTAGATCACCTTTTAAGGTCTCTCCCAACTCAAACCATTCTATGATTGTGTGTATCCCTCCAGTCGGACAGGAATTCATCAGTCCACGTGGTGGCAGTGTCCATCCAGACTCCAGTGCTGTTCCTGCCTCTGCAGCCTGCTGGCAACCAGAGATACCCCTCGTTCCTCTGTCAGTGAGTTTTCCAGAAGACTGCTCCGAGTTTGCAACAAATTTGAACACAAA